>NC_135787.1:110600000-110900000 GCF_051106095.1 Pogona vitticeps | reverse complement strand
CTCACTTGGTACACTATGTGTAATTGATGACATGGAAATTGGAAAAGTTATGCCTTAAAAACTAGTGAGTCTTCAGTGTGTGGCCAACATTAGTAGTTTTTACTGCAACAATGCAACCTGGCTACCACTCTGGGAAGCAAAAGGTCTGGAAGAGGCTGGTGCGTAAAACCACTGCATAAACACAAATCTTGCCTTGCTTGTTACAGGATGGCCTTATCTGCCTAAATCTGTAGCATATACTCAGGCAAATGTAGAATTGTAGTAAATAAGCTTTATGATCTGCACAAGGAACCAAGCCCATTCTCCACCCACCCTGAAAGAACTGCATGCAGAGGCAATAGTAAGATTTAGCCTATGGCACCAACTTTTTCCACATTCTACTCCTGTGACATTTCCAGCACCAAATAGAAATTTATCAGGTGAAGGTCTTGAATCAATAAAGCAAGGATACAGGGAGAACAGATTCACTTTGTACATTTCACAGAATCAGGCTACAATGTAAAGTATAAAAACAGAGCAAATACATGACACGTTAGACTTGCCTTTGGGATTATGTTTGAACCCTTACCACCCAGTCCTATAAATTAGTAATAGGTCACAAGGGTTGAGCAAAAATGTAATTACAAGACAGCAAGCTTCCTGCTAAGCTGAGCACATGCATGCATGGCTCCACTTCCCTCTGTGCAGCTCTCTTCCTTCTCTGCGCAGCAATCACACAAAGTTCTGGTTGCAATGGAACCTAGAGCGCAGGGGGGCAGGGTTGTGTGTGCACGCAGGGATGAAGCTGCAAGAGAGGCAGAGCCCTGCCTAGCGGGGCTGGAAATTAAGAGGGTACGTTGCAAGACAGTCTTTGGTACATGTTCTGTTCTTAGAATGCATGAGGGTCACGTGTTTCAATTTCAGGATGCATGTGTGTCACCACATGTACTAACTTCTGTACCCTTGCTTCTCCTGTTTGTTCTCTAGCCATACCTTTCCTTTGTGCTGGCTCCATCTTCCCTCCTCTTTCCATCCTCTCTTCTCAGACTTTGAATATTTTTTACACCTCTGCAGCTTAACCAGGGGACGGGGAGAGTACAACAAAGAGAAAGACTGATTTTTGGAGGCATTCAAGATGAATAGCAAATTTTTGAGGATGCATGGTCTCTTCCCAACTGATTTGTGTCCTTTCAATTATTTGTCCTAACAGCTGTCATCACTCAAGAGAAATGGATAATTCCATTAGGTTACACTTTTAAAAAATAAAAAATGATTTTGCTGCTCTTGAGATACTCAGGCAGTCACTCTTTCATGTGGTTTACTCCAATGATATTAAGAGTTAGAGTATCTCTTTACATTCCTTGTTTATTCTGTTTAGAAAAGCTTAAAGAACTTTCTAAAACAGGAGAGAGAAGGGTTAATCACATTTTGAAGGACTCTGCATTCGAAATATATTTGGAAGACAATTGTCATTACTTGGTGGGAGTTAGTTTCTGAAGATGCTAGCTAGAAGATGGAATGGAAAGGACTAAAATTAGATTTGAAGAAGGTTTAAACTTCACATAATGCTGAGCATCAGCTGCTAATTGTGAATTTTTGTCGCATCTTTCATAGGAGCTACAATGATAGCTGTTACCTGGATTCTCCCCTCTATCCAGAACTAGCAGATGTCCAGTGGTATGGACAGGAAAAAGCCAAGCCTGGAACTCTTGTGTGAATCCTTTTGACCTCAGCTGTTCAAACGCATCAATGCCATTCTGGAAATAATAAAATCACCTCACTGCCTCTCATTTGCCTTACCAAGATGCACTGGCGCCTGACACCAGCTTCAAGTCAAAGCACTTTTCACATAAGGCAATTGAAGATGGTAACACATAAGCAACTGGTTCATGACAGATCTTCTCTATCCAGTCAACAGTGAAAAATATTCCTTTAGTTCTGGTCATTGCACACTGCCATGTGCCTCAGAGCTCCACCAACAGGAGGGGGCAAATAACTGGATTTTAAGAAGACAGGAGACAAAGCAATTGGAAGTATTTATGGCATAAAATAGATTGTTCTTTGATATGTAAAGCTACTGTAACATAATTACTGAACTCAAAATACTGCAACAGTTACCATGAAATATCCATTTCATTACAGGAAAAGACTGGTAGGGCAAAAGGAGAGACCCATATTTTCATTTCAGAAATGAGCCAGAATATTATGATTTGTTCTGTGCTGCCAAAGATTGTAGTACCTGTCGATTATGAAACATTTTTTCTAAAATTCCATTTTCCAGACAAAGTCCTAGTATTCGGTAACCTGTCATCTTCATGCCCTAAAATCAAATCAGACCACTTAACAGCGGTGCAGATACCACATCATGTTTGCATATACTTGTTGGGAAAAGCCATTAGAGGAATAAGATGGCACATGAGGGCATCAGCAAGATTAAGGGCAAAAAATTGCTCCTTTCCACATTCCTGTAAACTAGCTGCAAGCAAAACTACCACTGTTTTTTCTTTTAAAGAATTTCTGTGATCAGTTGTGAAGTAAAATGCCAAAAAGCTTTTAAGAATTTTTTTAAAAACAGTCTTTGTAGAAAATGATGTGTCAGGTCATGGTAAAGCACACCATGGTCTAGTAAATTGGATCTCAAAATATCTTAACACTAATGTAGCTAAGGGCTTATAGACTGGCCAAGGAAGTGCAACGAGGAGGGCTTTGGCATTATTGTCTACCAGCAGATTAGGTCACATTTCTCAACTATTAAAATAAACCATTATGATATAAAAATGTTTCCATTTGATGTAACATTTGGTTATCTAACAATACCAAAAGAAAGAAATCTACAAGTTTACATGTGCACTTAAACTGCTTTTTATATTAAGTCTAGAAAGCCATCAAACTTCAAAAAGGCCTCAATACTTTTATAATAAAATATTGCACAATCTTAGAGCCCTTGTTCAATAACTGGTTTTGCCAGAGGACCACTTCTGGGTTGTTGGGACAATAACCACCCACACATTCCCTGTAGGCGTATGGGCAAGTCCAATTGCCACAAGAACCCTTCCCTCTATGTTCTTTTGCCCCTGGACTGGAAAAGGTGACGACCAGAAGAGTACCTTCTGGGGTCACCAACTGCTCACTCCTTTGTCAAGGCCAATGCTGGAAAAGGCACATCAAATCTCCACCATGGTGCTAAACTGTTTTTATGCCACTTGGTGACCAAGTGTTCTGTGCCTCTCCCCCCAATTTTGTGTTTGTGTGTAACTGACACCCAACAAAAACTGAAGAAAGACTCCAAAAAAACTAAAGTAATCCTTGTTTGATTTTATATGTATGCATGGTCTAAGGATTGGTTGTGGCTAATACTAGGAAGGAAAAAACCCTGTTTCCTCAAATTGAGTTTAAAACGTATTCATCTTTCTGGGGGTGGGGTGGGGCTAACTTTCAGTAAGATGCTAGAGAACAAGAACATACAAACCTGAAGCACAAGCAAGACAAATAGGAAATAAGGAAACAATATAAGAACGTTTAATTGACCGACCCAGAATAGTTCTCTTTGCATTGCATATTTACAGGGAAGACACTGTATGAAACCATTCTAAGCACTCACACATTGAAAACAGGTTTTTAGATTACAGTACAGTAGGACAACTGTAGTTCCAAAACCATGGACAATATGGAACCTTATATATAGCATGGTCTCTGGTTCCCAATAGTGGCCAGTTCTGATAATTACATTGTGGAAATGATATTTCTGGATTGTTATTTTTCTTTTAATATTTTTAGACCGCAGATGTGAAACTGCAAATACAGGGCTCCTACTATAAGGTTTAAACAAGTAGTATAATACTTAAACAGAACTGCTATGATAAGTGACTCTATAAAACAACAGGTTCTCTTACATTACAGAAATGTCTGCAGTCACAAAGTTAAGCCTTTTACAGCAAAACAAAATCCATGGAATGTAAGCATTTGAAGCCTGCAAGTCTGTAGTCAATGTTTTTAAAACAGCCTTTGTGTACACAGCACTCTCCCAGCAACATCAGTAGGGGGTTTCAAACACAAATCATAAGTGACAAGACTTACCATTTTGAACACACTTACACAGAGACTTAGATTAATTTGCAGTCATTCTTACAACTGAGGGAACGGTGGTTATCAGCATATAGGAAGAGAGCAAGTCACTCCACAAATCTACAATGGCCCAAATTTTCTGGGGCAAAGCCATGACAGACAGTTAACATTGCTTTAGAATGAACAGTAGAAATAGAAATGGCAGTAGATACTTGTCTACTTCAAACATTACCTTTTCAGCTTCAACCAGCACCTAAAAAACAGGATGTGTTTTAATTTACAACTTGAAATGTCTGCTAGTATGCTTTTTGACCACCTTGCATTTAGCAAAACAGCTGGAAGATGAATTACAGCAACAACAGTCTCAAGCTGATTTTTTTTCCTGTTGCTTCACTAGAACTGAGACATCCTTGCTTCATCAGGCAGTTGGATGTGGTGTTGATACAACAGTACTATTCATTGTTACATATGAGTGAAAACCAGCATATTATTTAACATGAGCACTGGACATCCCCAAATTATTTATTTTGATACTCCAATTTGAAGAAGAAAAACAAACATGAGCCTGTCTGCAACATTCTTGGGGAAAGGGGCAGCTTTTATTAGGTGAGGTAAAGCGGGATAATTTTTTTTAATTTTTTTCAATCAAGGCACTTGTGAGCCAGTCTGGTAGTAAAGACAGAAATTATGTAAAACAGGTTTTACTGTTTAACTCAATTCAGTTATAGAATAATGTACATAAAATGTTAATCAGGAGATTAACATGTTTTACGTATAAAGTGAAGGGGTAAACCATAGCTATTATATACAAGCACTTGACTACCCCATCAATAAGTCCCCTTTCGTTTTTGTGTATTTTTTTTTAAAAGGTTCCTAGTCTAATAATGCATCTTGTCCATATGAACAAACATCCTCTGTCTAGCTTTGTATATGCATAGACACCATGTGACATGGTGGACAGGGTTTATTTTTAAAATTACATTATATGCAGTTGAGTGTTGAAAATATTGAGAAAGAAGAAAGGTCCCATTTGTTTTGTTTTTCCACCCAGTATTAGTTTTAGTTTGGACTTAGCAAACCCCATTCAGGTGCTATCAGATGACCTGTTACTGCTTAGTTAACTAGATGTAAAGTTTTACACACACACACATATATATTAATGTCAATAGTTTTATTACAAGTTGTGCAAAAATGAACTCTAGTTTAAAAAGAAGAAAAATCAGATCTCTTCTGAAATTGACTGTAGAGCATGTAAAATGATTTTACTGAATCCTGTGCAACAGTAATCAAGGGGAAGAAAAGTTGTTATGTTGTAGAAAACAGTTGCAGAATTTTTTTTAAAATCTGCTTTTAATTTATTCTTTTTGTATTAAGAATTTGTATAGTTACCTTTACATTTTGCAAAAACAGTGTTGTCAACACTTCCTTATTAAAGCATTTTCAAGAGGTGTGCACATTATTATTATTATCCCTTTAGCTACATCTGCACATAATTGCACATACACTGCCTTCCATCTTGCATTAGATCTCATTTGCATGGAAGTACTTGTACTGAAACTGTTTTACTCTTAACAAAGAATGGAGGAAAACCAGCTAGGATAACAACTAATTTGAAGGTAAGACTGTGGCCTAAATCGTCACTAATGTGCAATAAGATTCTTTTTCTTTCCACTTCTGCCATTACTTTGAGAAAAATCAACACTCTACAATACAAACATGAGGTTATTTATTGGGATTCAAGAGAAATCCTTCAAAATGATCCTGCTCAACTGAAAAACAGTTTTATGACATTCTGCAGCTGGTGATAGTTACCCCAGCCCTCCCTTGTGTAAACCAACAGGAAATCCTTACTCTGAACTTGCCTTTTTTCCCCTCAATAAAATAGTACAGTCAACTATTTGAACCCAAGCTTGTGGCTGCAATTCAGGTCAGACCCAGCTGCAGAAAGCCTCCCTGAGGCCAGGGATGAAAAAGCAGTTGCCATGGCAGTGTTCCCATAGTTACTTACACTGGGGAGGGCTGCAGCTGGCTCCCACAGTTTAGGACAGCTGGAACCTCTAGAATGCAAACTTGCCATGAGAAAGTATTTTTCAGTTTCTTTGTTTCCCATAACGTGTCATTCCGTAGAGTACTTGGTTATTCCAACACAGGATATAGTTCAGTACAAGAAGCTTATTTTAAGCACTAACGCCCATAATAAAGGCAATTTCTAACATACAGAAATTTTGCTATTATTTAAAAGACTGTCAAACAGCTGTCAAACCTACAGTTCAATGCATTCCAATGGGGGGGGGGGAATTAACAAAGAGTCAGAACAAAGCCAAATTAAGTTTGCAAAGGTTTCACAAGGTGCACTAACGATCCCAAGCATTTAAAACAGTTTTTGAACATTTTAAGACACTTTAAAAATAGCGAAAACGGCTCTGTAATGTGCCATTAACTCCAGAATTGTTTCTATTGAGTATGATACCTGATAACATAGATAAGTCAAAGCAACATATAGTTATGTACATTGTTACGGCAGCTAGAATTCTATATGCAAAAAATTGGAAAAGTCCGACGATACTGAAACAAGACCTTATTGAAAAAATACGGGAAATAGCAGAAATGGACATTTTATCAGAAGTCATGAAGGACTACCCCCTACAAAAGGCAACAGAAAGATGGGACCTATTCAACAAATGGACCAAATTAACAGGCAACGTGTAAATAGCATATATTGAAATGAGAACTTACTCTAAAAGGCAGAAAAGAGAAAACAGAACAATTTAAAACTATGATATGGCAATAAGTTCAGAATGGTTGTTAGCATGTTATGGTCTCTCCTCTTCCCCATAAATTCCTAAGTCCCCTTTTCCTTTTTGTCACCCCTTATGTTAAAAAATAAAATTTTTAAAAAATTAGCGAAAACGGACATAGCTAAGCGAAACAGGGGAACCTAAACTGTCATCGCTAAGCGAGGCAAGGTCCCGAACATCGCTATGCAAAATTTCCCCATAGGGAACATCGCTAAACGGAGCGCAAAATCGCTCCAAAAACCTCATCGCTAAGCGAATACATCAAACGAGGCAATCGCTAAGCGAGGCACCACTGTATGTGACTTAATCACAAACACTAGACAAATAAAAAAACTCATGCAAACCTTTTCTGAGTAATCACATTCTTAGTTTTAGTTTCACTTTGTTATTGAAGGACAATTTTAATAGAAGGCCACAAAACCATGTGTAAGTCTGGTCCAGATCCAGACAGAAGTGAACTGCACTGTGCATGAAAAAAGGTTGTCAGACCTTTTTTTTCAGAGGGACCTCCCTTTATAACTGGGGAAAATGGGATTTTTCAATGCTTGCTTTGGAAGAAAAACATGCAGTTAATATTCTGGATTTTGCCCATCTAACATGACTAACTGCAGTACAACAACCCAGATAACTGGTTAAGTGCAGACATATGGTGTGGAAATTTTTCCACAGAAAAACACAGTGTCAGAAAATTTTCTGGAAAATTTTGCACCCCACTTCTCTTGAGTACAACAAATGTAAAGTTGTAATCTAGTATTTGTCATTTAAAGCATACTAGTTTAAGCCATACAAAGTGAACTTTAAAGCTACAAAGTGAAACATTTCTTAACACATCCAAAATCCTTATTTAAAATAATTTTATTTAAATTTCCTTTTCAGGGACAATTTATTGAGCAAACATATTTGAACAGCCAGAAAGCAAAATGGTAGCCAGCAGAAGAAAACCCTCTCCTCCAACTAGTGAAAGTTTCCTTCTTTCTCCTCCAGCAGTTGCATTTTTCAGCATTTGACAAGAGACCAGCCTATTTTTTCACAGAGACACTTCACCGTCCTCAGTTCCATTTTACTCTAGTGATAAACAGTGGCTTCTCTAAGACCTCATACACTAGAATTGTCATGGCCAAGAAACTCAGAGACCTCACTCCAAAGCACCACTGCTGAAACACTTGTTTGGGAACAAAGTACAATGTATACACACATATACATGCACACATACACAGCAGGGCTAGCCCAATATTTTCGCTGCCTTATCGGAGCAGAATATATCACTCTACACATAAACATACAGAAAGAGAGAAAGAAAGAGTACATAACTACAGTGGTACCTCGACTTGAGAATGTCCCTACATAAGAACAATTCGAGTTAAGAATGGCTCCGTTCTCAAAAAGTTGCTTCGACTTCAGAACGGAGCCTCGACTTAAGAACCAAAAAAACCACAAAAAACCCACACTTTTTCTGCCCTTTTTTCTGCCCTAAATTCACCTTAGGCCAAAAGAACAAATTTTTTTTAAAAAACCCTAGTGGTAAATATGGATTAACTGGCTTTGCATTAGTTCCTATGGGAACTAATGCTTCCACTTAAAAACAGCACCTCGACTTAAGAATGAAAAACAGCAGATACGGATTAAATGGTTCTCAATGCATTCCTATGGGAAATGGTGCTTGGATTTAAGAACGCAGTCCCAATATGGATTAAGTTCTTGAGTCGAGGTACCACTGTACTAAGGTCAGTCAAATTATTCTGGCACCTGAGGCAGAAAACCTGACAAGTCCCTGCCCCCATTCCAGGCCAAAAAAACCCCCTAAGTTGTAATAAATTAAGCAAATACCAACTGGCTACACTTCGTGACACTTAAATTCCACTGACCAAATATAAGCCATCACATCACAGTGCTATTTTACCTGAAAACTCAGCCTTCAATCTTATATTTACATTGCTGCACTGTTATTTTAGAAACTACTTGCATATTGTTGGAAACAGGATGCAGCTTTCAAGAAACAAAATTAAGCGCCAAACAGCACAGGACGATACCCTGCCTGACATGAAGTAACCATACACCTTTGTTGCCTTGTGCAGTTTATCTCCCTCTTTCTTACTTTTACTAGAAAATGATGAAAGCCACTTCCCCATCTCCTCAGCTGTCCAAGAAGGACTGCTTAAAACAGGAGCCCTCTTGGTACTCTCACAAACCAGTCTTACTGACTTGTGAAAATACATTTCTGAGGAACAAACTTGGCATGCTGGATTTTCTAGCAATGTCTGTTGGCAAACCGTTTGAGTAGAATCTCTAATGCAAAGCAGTTCCTACAGGAACATTTCCCACAACCTGTAATCACTTCTCCATTTTCAAAGAGCTCAGTGACTAAAATAAATGGAACCAGATTATAATACAGATTTGCTTTTGATTTGGGGTAAAGGTGGGGCTTTAATTTTTAATATGATTATTTAATTACACCAAAACTACTAAGGAGCTATTTATTTACAGTTTTTAAAATACAATATCCTAAATTGATCGCATTTAGTTAATCATTCATTAGCTGCAACCTAAGTAAAATGTAGAAAAACATGCTGCTGCCAATGAAGCACAAAAATTGGGGGTGGAGAAACTTTGTGTCTAGTGGATCAAAAGCAGCTCAATTTCAAACATCGCACAAGCTGAGAATTTGGGGGAATAAAATCACATTCTTAGAAAATGAATATTCAGATACAAAAGCATTTTATGGAGTAACTGTGTACATTTCTCAGAAATGTCTTCCTCCCTCTTAAACACAATACAAATGATCAAAGATAATCTAAGTATTAACATCTGTGAAATGTCAACCTGAGCCTAAGCAAGAGGCTTCTTCTCCCATCAATCCCCACTGAGACTCCCAAATCAAGAGTTCTGAAAGAAAATTTCTTCTCTCACAGTCTGGGCATCCAAGAGCAGAAGCTGATCGTCATCATCACAATGCATTGTACTCCACACATTTTGATGGGTCAGTAGGGAAGTGTTTCTGGCAAATGGTCATGAGCCTCTTCAAGCCCTGAATAAACACGAAACAGCAAGTCAGAAGCACCTCACATTAACTCCACCCAACTGTAGAATCAACGTGTGAGGATTGCACCTACAGCACAGCAAGTTCAGGTCTATCTCCTTTTTTGTAGTATCACCTGTGTTTACATATGCTGAGCTGAAGACATCATCATACAACAGTGGTTCCCAACCTTGGGCAACCCGGGTGTTCTTGAACTGCAATTCCCAGAAACCCCGGCCAGCACAACTAGTAGTGAAGGTTTCTGGGAGATGCAATCCAAGAACATGGGAGTTATCCAAGACTGGAAACCAGTGAGCGATGAATCTATAATTCTACTTATCCTACCTGAATGTATTTCCTTTGAGTTTCATCATTCAGAACATGAGCCACGTGTTTCGAGAAAATTTTCTCCCGACCAGTTCGGGCATGGATGCCAACCATAGTAACGCCAATAGGCCAAGGCGCATTGCCAATAGCCATCTGAAGGTAGGCATCATTGGCCTAAAGAAACAAAAGAACAGTTAACAATTGTAAAAAGAAGAACATACATCAAGACATAGCACTGGCCTACATCAACAGCCAGATGACATAGAAGTCAAGCAGTCTATTCTTTTCAGGGGTAACACAGTGGTTCCGTGGGAAGGAGCCCAAAGAACTTGTGGACTCCATGCTTACAAGCTTCCGTATCATGTTTGTTGTTATTTCCCATCAAGTCAGAACCAATATATAACAACCCTAATAGGGCTTTCAAAGTAAGTGAATTCTTTCTTTCTTTCTTAGATTGGCTTACAACATTAAAAAGTATTTAAAAGCTAAAAGCAAATAAGTATACATATGTATATTTAAAAAGAATTAAAGTATTATATTAAAAGGGTGACTAAAATCAATATTAAAAAACATTTAAAACAACAGAGCACAACAGTCCATTTAAAATAACCCTCTCAGACCACCAACCATTAAGGAAAAGCCTGCCTGAAGAGAAAGCTCTTTGCCTGCCTGCGGAACGACAGCAAAGATGGGGCCAGCCTAGCTTCCTGTGGGAGGGAGTTCCAGAGTCTGGGAGCGGTGACAGAGAAGGCCACCTCCAGTGTCCCTACCAAGCACACCTGTGAGGGTTTTGGTACTGAGAGAAAGGCCTCTCCTGGTGATTTTAATGCCTGGGTAAGCTCATAGAGGGAGATGCAGTTTTTTAGATAGCTTGGACCCTCTGAGTTCTCCCCTCCAGGAAGGACCAGAGCCACTGTAAAACTGCCTCCAAGTCCAATCCCAGAGAGACGACCCAGAAAGATATCATGGTCAATGGTATCAAAAGCTGCTGAGAGGTCCAGCAGAACCACAGGGACACATTCCCCCTGTCCAGTTCCTGGCATAGGTCATCGACCAAGAAGATCAAAGCAGACTCTGTCCCACAAGCAGGCCTGAAATCAGATTGAAATGGATCTAGATAATCCGTCTCCTCCAGGAATCCCTGGAGCTGAGAAGCCACAACCCACTTCAGCACCTTGGGATGTTAGAGACTGGCCAGTAATTATTCAGTACTGTAGGATCCAAGGAGGATTTTTATAATAATGGTCTTACTACTGCCTCCTTTAAGCAAGCTGGGATTCTACCCTGCTGCAAGGAGGCATTTACTACTCCTTGGACCCACTTGACCAGTCCCTCTGGCAGCTTTTATAAGCCAGGACAGGCAAGGGTCTCACAGATAAGTGGTAGCCTTCACCACTCCAAGGATCCTGTCAAAATCATCAGGCTGAAACATCCATTTAAGGAGTGCCTTGACCAGTTATGCACCCCTAGTGAGCTTCCATGGCTGAATGGAGATTCAAAAACAGGCCTCCTCAGTCCTAGTCCATCAGTATATCCACTACATCACACTGGGTATCCTCTTTATGTCATGTAGCTTCAAATTGACTGCTACCTTTAGTGACAAAGATTTATACTTGCCCCACAAGCAAAACTAACATTTCTGGAAACTAAAGATGCAATTAGGTCAATTTTTAAAAAAAGAACCTTTAAGAGCACATGCCACCAAAACCCTAACAACAAAGTAATTCTCTTGAATTATGGTTGTTAATTCACCCTGCCTAAACTGCCCACATTCATTCACTCCACTATCAGTTATAATATCTGAACCTTAATTCTGGCCATTCAAGATCTCTAAGGAACCACGCAATGGAGTGGGATCCCCTCATTCCTATACCCAAAGTTTAAACATCAGCTTATACATTTCTCACCATGTTTATTACTAAGGAAAATAATATTACTCTGAGATGTAAGGTACTGAGACATTTATATGCCTTAAACCAATTAAGCTACAGGACATAAATGTCATGGAATCTTTTAAGTGTCTGATACCTTGACATACTCTCTTTGCAGCATAAACTTGATAATATCAGTTATCGATTCCTTGATGTCTGCAGGAAGAGTCTAAATATAAAAAAAAATAGCTGAGAAATGAGAGAAGTATAAAGTCCAACGTAGCTCAATGCTCCCAAACATCTAATAACCAAAGTAAAGCTTCTTCAAACCGTTGAAAGTGGAGGGATGATAGACTCTTATAATCAAAAAACAGCAAGTTTGAAAGTGAGATTTAGAGCTCACCAGCTTCAAAGAAGTCTCGTCCCTGCAATTCTGCATGTGTTACTGACATGGATGTGCCCCTAGACTGGAAGGGAGCACACCTGGAGTAACAGTTGCTCAGAGACCCAAGAGGCTGCTTTCTCTGAGGAAAAGGAAAGTGTTTCTGCAGTGGGAGTGGCATTAAGATCCATACAAACAGTGACATTCTGGACACAGGAGTGGAGGTGATAATGCAAGCGCACAGCAAGCAGCCTCATCTATGAGTAAAGGCTTTTGAAATACAACAGCACTTACTCACAAGTCTGAAAGGAAGCAGAAGTTTTAGGCTGTTCCTTTATTCCTCCCCAACATCAATGCTTCCCACCACAGCCACATTCAAAGCATGTCGCTTGCACTCAGTGTCCACCCAAGGCTAATCTTCCCAGGTGGAAGTTGAGGCTTCCCCTTCGAGGTGGACTCTGCAGGCTCCTTCCTCACCTGCAAGACCCCTTGGCCAGAGCATAAGCTGTCTTCTGCTCCCCCCCCCATTCCTAATACAGTGGTGCCTCACTTAACAATTACCTCATTAAACGACAAATCCGCTGACGATTAGATTTTTGCAATTACTTTTGCGATCGCAAAACGATGTTCTAATGGGGAAAAACCACTTTACGATGATCGGTTTACTGCTTCGGGAACTGATTTTTCGCTTTACAATGATTAAAACAGCTGATCATTGGGTTTCCAAAATGGCTGCCCGCTGTGCAAAATGGCTCCCCCACTGTTTTTAGGACGGATTTTTCGCTATACAAGGAGCAGAAAATGGCCGCCCTATGGAGGATCTTCGCTGGACGAGAAGGTATTTCACCCATTGGAACGCATTGAATGGTTTTCAGTGCATTTCAATGGGCTTTTTTATTTCGCTTGACGATGATTTCGCTCTACAGCGATTTCGCTGGAACGGATTAATGATGCCAAGCGAGGCACCACTGTATACTGAACGATAAACACTATGAGTGGGAGACGAATGTCAACCTGCTTTGCACATACGCTGCAACTGGTTCGACTTTTTATGATCCCCTTAGTGATACTCATCCTCTACGCACCCACCATGTGCATCAACCACCAGTGCCAGGCAAGGGCCGATTAAAGCATTCTTTTCAACCACCAAGATGCTAGTCCGACTATAGTCCTATTCTTCCATTACTTACCTGGTTCTTCGTAGTACACTTGGAGAGGGGAGAGCCTAGCCATTCCTCTCTATCATCACTCTCTTCACATAGAAAACAACATGTATGAAGAGATGAGGTTCTTGGTCCTGTATAGCCTCTTCACGCAAGCAAGAGATCCAATTATCCAGGGCACCTACTCTGACCTAGAGCCTACAGGGGAGCAAGAACCTTCTCTTTTTTAAGACATATTGCTTCCCATGTGGAAAAAGTGACAATGGGGAAGAAAGGCGCTCATTACTACTCTCTGAGAATGTTATCAAGAACCAGGTAAGTGTGGAATGAATAGGGCCTCACAGACCCCTGAATTTGCCTCTGATTTGAGCTCAATGTCTTCCCCTTTCAAAAGCATTTGTTCTTCTCCGTAAAATGGGAACTATAATTATAATGCTGAGTAAAGAAACCATAAAACTGTAAAACTGAATACAGTAAAAGGCTACTTTTAAAATGTGCACATTTTAGAACTGTCACACCAATGTATTGGAAGTAGTAGAGGGCCAGTTTTACCGCGTGATTGAATACTGCATAGAACATATGTCAATTTTATATACTTTGCACTAAATAAAACCAATGTTATAACCATTATATTGCAAATGAAGAAATTTTGCTGACATTACCCTTTTCCGAAGCTTTCTGAACAGAGGTCTCAGATACGATTCTGTCTGTTTCTGAGTGGCACTATTCAGCTTTCCTTGTACACCTCGTTTCACATAATCTTCTCGGGCATTCAGCTCCTTGGCCCAGACTCCAAGAAGAAACTGCAGATGAAGAGAACTTTAGGCCATACTGCCACCATGTGGCTAACCTGAAGCAGTGTTCATATAATGAACTTGCTGCCTTATGCATTTATTTGGTAATAAGTCCCCCTAAAATCCAGTAGAACTTGATCCATACAGTTGAGCTGTAACTCAACTATTTCAAACTATAAATTAAGCAATGTTTTTTTCTAAATTCTTCAACAGTATCTAAAAGAATCACATTTATTTAAGTCACTTCATACTACAATACTAGTAATGCATACCAGTTGTATAGTGAAGGGTTCAAAAGACCCAGTATATATTATCCCACTAATGCTTATCAGAGCCCTTTAAAGAAGGCCACTGCTTTCATTCCCAAACGAGAAATAAGTGACCACTGAAAGAATAATGTCTTGCCATGGATGCCTCCTTGTGTGTTCACATCTGTGAAGTACATGATACTCCCTCTGCTTGAAACAGAAAATGTGCCAATGCAAAAATGTGCCAATGCACAGTCTAGCCTCTCTAGAAAGGGAACTGGCACATTGTTACTTGAGATCATGGCAGCTGCGAGTTTCAGGGCAGAAAGCTCAACAGAGACTCCCAGTGCAGAGCACAGTATTTGCAGGAACAAGCAATGGCAAATATTTAAGCTTTGTTCCATTTTCTACTCTTCATTTGTAATCCCAACCATTTTTCCCCAAATTAATCAGAAATCCTGAACTCAGAGCCAAACTAGGAAAAACGCAACAGGAAATCAGGAGCTCCAGAGAAAAGGTTGTAAGTTGGGAACACACACACCCTCCACTACCCACCTACATATTCCCGCTATTCTGTATTCCCTCTATTCTGTATAATTAAACTAAAACACAGACTGGGAATCCTAATTAGCCTTCAAACATCTAGTTTAATCAGTCATCAGAAAGTCCAGGAGTCCTCTTTGGATTGATAGGCTCTAGAGTTCCAGAAATTTGGGAAATTTCTCTACCCACATGTGATACTAAATGCACTGTTGGCAACCTGCATTGTTGAATCCCTTGCTAAGAACATCTTCCTGTCAATTTTGGTATGATCAATTCTAACATTCAAATCTAGGTTTAAGTGCAGTATCAAGATGATTTTATTAGAGATCAGACATGTAGAGATCAGACATGCAGAAAATACATTGTGGCACATCAACTCTCCTTTTTAGCACAGCAGTGGTGTTAAGTCTTTACCTTCAAGAATTTGGTTATGATATCCATGTCTTTATGATCATCACCTTGTCCTAATGATTCCCCCAAAGCCTAGAATAGAAAAACAATTATTTTTCTGTTCAGATGGAACTCCCATATCATCCACAAATTTACATGAACTCAGTACTGCCATGACTGAGCTGAAATTGTGCAGTGTGTATTAAGAGCACAGTTAAATTGTTTTCTTCTTGAGATTTTATAGGTCAGGATTGAAAGGGCTACTTGCAGCATATCCAAATGTTTACACATGGTCCTATAGAACTTTTCAGCACATTGTGTTGGAATAAAAAGATCCTCCAATAAATAAGGAGGACAGAGGCTACTGTGTGCATACCAAATATGTTAATTCAGAGGGTACGTTGCCTTCTTGGAGCATGTAACAAAGACTCGATGGAGAGGCTGCAGAAGCTCATTATCCTTGCCTATTGATCCACAGGGGAACAACTGATATAGCAAAAAATCTTGACTGGATCACCAAAGACCATAAGGCTTTGGACAGGGAAGTGAAGGACTCAAGAACAGAACTAGTGCTTCATAGTTCCTTCCTGTTGAAGGTCTGATCACTGGAAGAGAAATCAGTATACTAGAAATGGGCATCAGTCTACAGGGATCATAATCAGTAAAGGTTTCATTCAGTGAACTATCACCTATAATAATAAAATGAAGTTGCTTGGCATGAGATGCACTGCACTTGATGAGACTGGGAGGAACATGTTTGGCTGCAGCTTCACAAACCTAAACAAGAGGATTTCAAACTAACTTCTGCTTAGGAAGGAGAACTAAGGAGTATGAGGGAGATAATATGTAACAGAAGAGGAAACAGGAGAATGGAGGTGATGCCTAGTACTCTACAAATAAATACAGCAGAGAAAATATTCTGGTGCAACACCCCATCACCTTTGCCATTTAGATTCTAAGGGAAAAATACAGTGGTGCCCCGCCTAGCGACAATAATCCGTTCTGAAAAAATCGTCGCTATCCGGATTCGTCGCTATGCGGGACTAAAAACCCCATAGGAATGCATTAAAACATGTTTAATGTGTTCCTATGGGGAAAAACTCACCACTATGGGGAAAATCCTCCATCTGGCCGCCATTTCGCTGCCCGGTAAGCGAGGGCAGGGCGCGAAAACGCTGCGGGCGGCCATTTTCTTCACCCGGCAGCCATTTTTGAACTGCCGATCAGCTGTTTGTAAAACATCACAATGCGAAGATCGGTAAGCGAAATGATTACCAATCATCGCAATTCGATTTTTAGGCATTGAGAACGTCGTTATGCAATAGAAAAAACAATCAGAAAAAATGCATTGCTATGTGGATTCGTCACTAAACGCGCACTTGCTATGCGGGGCACCACTGTATCTCAAAATTCTTATTAGAATGTTAAATACACTATGACAGGTATCACTGAAGGTGGAATGCAATTCATGATTAGAATATAATTATGACAGTATACCTCTTTTAACACAGACCCAAAAAAGGAAAGCAGAAAGTGTGCCATATGTGAAGAATGTATACGTACATATATATTTGTTTATATATAAAAACCTGAATTTATTTATTCATTTATTCATTTATTTATTTAATTTATACCCCGCTTATCTGGCCCACCGGACCACTCTAGGAGGCTTCCAAATATAAAATCAAATAATAAAACATAGACAAATACATAATAATCAAACAAGAACAGCAGTAAAAATAAAAAGGAAAAGTAAGAAAAAATCAAGAGTTGGCTGAAGGGAAGGCCTGAATAAACAGCCATGTTTTAAATTGGGTTTTAATGTATCGTACACATGTATATATCTATTAGTGTAACAGTGGAAGCCCTGCTGAAAGCATCCGGGTAGGAAGAACAAGTTATATTATTTAAAAACAAAAGTATTAAAGTAGCATACTGTTAGAATGGCTAGTCAGACTAAAAATTACAGTACTTTCACAGAGAGTATTCGCCACAGTAATGAAGTATCTAACAATCCCAATATCAACAGGAAGTCCAATTCTACTTAGAACAGAAGGTCCAGTAAAGTATCACCTGGCTGACAACGTCATCTTTCAGAAGTGGAAGCACCAACAAGAGAATACATTATCCTAGTCATGAAAGATGGGAAATCTCAAAAACCAGAATACTGAAAGTGCAATTACAAACTATTTCCATGAAAAAAGAATTACAAGAAGACATTAAAGAAATCAGCTCCCTTATAAATCGAGACTCAAAAGGATCATGGATAAGAGGTGGAAATCAGGACATGTAAGCAACTGACAAGATGTTAAAATGTGGGCTGGAAAATGATGCTGTTAGGTGGATTCAGAGCAGATTGAAGTAAATCAAGCCTAATTAATGCTCTTTGTCGGCCTGGAAGCAAATCTATGACATACTACGGATGTACAGTTAAACATTCAGAAACAACCTGGATAACGGCAGAGGGGACACTTATTAAATCTGCAGAGAACACAAAACTGGGGGGGGGGACACAGTGCCATGGAACCTAGAATCAAAATTCAAAATAATTTTGACAGGTGCTAAGCCAAAGCCAGCAAAATGAAACTCAATTTAATTGAGAAGTACTGCATTGAATACAGAAGTATAGATGCACAAGCACAGAATAAGGCCATGTAAAAAGGATCTAGGTGTCTTCGTGACTTAAAATAAGCCAGCTGTTCAATACAGCAACTAAAATAATGAGGCTAATTTTAACATGGATGAACAGATCATTAATGCTAATAATTCCAATCTATTTCGCACTGGTCAGATAGCACCCTGGAGTACACTGCTGCCACATTATAAAAAGTACTGACAAAACAGGAGTGTATCCAAAGAACAGTGTTCAGGTAAGTGACAGGTCTGGAAACCAAATCTTAAAAAGGAATGATCAAGTGAGCTGGATCTTAAGCCTCGACAAAAGAATATTAAAGGAAGATACAATTTCAGTCTTCAAATATCTGAAGGGCTATCATGCATAAGATGGAGCAGATTTGTTCTCTGTCACCCCAAAAGAGAATAAGAAGTCAAAATGAAACAGTCTTTGGCTGAACATTAGGAAAAACTTCAAAATAATAAGAGATGTTTGAGTGGAACAAACGGCACCAGAAGACAGTGGCCCCTTCTTTGCTGGATATGCTTAAATACAGAATCTGATTAATCATCTGTCAAAGATAATGCTGATTTCTGCACAGAGCAGGGAGTTGGACTAGAGCACCTAAGGCTTCCCCCAACTCTATAATTCCATGAACATGAATTAATTTCAAAAATTCCCTCCCACACACACAAAAATAAATTGCTGCAAGAAAGGAAGGAAATGTCAAGAAATCCATAAGCAAAGAAGATGACATTTCTCAACATCACAATGGCAAAGACAGGCTTGATAATATGCTGGCAAAGCGACAATAAAAACGAGTGGGGGGCCTGCAAGAGAACCCCTTCCTTGACTTCTTACTCAATTTTAGGTAAATTATACTATATGTCATCTTAGCCACAAGGCCAAGAAGCAGCTCTTGGCCAAATTATACCTTCACATAGCCTTCCAAAAAGAGAAGATCAAATGCCTACTCAAATTTTTGTAGCCCAAGAATGAATTGAATATAATTTCCAGTAATGGGAGAAGTTAGAGGATAGAGTGGGGTAGAGTTTCATGACTAGCAAAATAGAATATTAATAATGTATTTTTAATATAATGCTTATCTATGACATTTCTATTTAAGAATTAATCATATGCAATGTATATTTAATTTGTATTTAATAATTCCCATTATTTTGTAGTTCTCTTACTGGTTTTTGTCTGATCTGTTGATCATAATAAAGGAATTGAAACCAAAATAAGACGAAGAACTTGTGGATTAATGTAATATGAAACCATGTGAATCTTCTCTATTTCTGTAATTTAGAAAGGTTACAGAACCCAACTTCTCTTGACACAGAAACAGAACATCCAGAATCTTACTATTTTTAATTGGGTATGGAAGGGAAATCATGGAAGCCATTGCAGTTAACTGACAAGGTGCAATCCCATGTTGGTCTGCAAAAAAGTCTGCAGTTTCCTTCCCACATGGGGTAAACAACATTAGGATTCTAGTCAATATATTTATTCATCTTAGAGTACAAGTGTGCGCATCCCTGCATGTAATTAGGAAACAATCAGACCTTTCATACAGTACCTCCAGTTCTTCAATGGTTGTGTTCTCTTCATGGACTTTGAGATCATTCTGTGTGTCATCTTCTCCCTGCTCCTGGCCACCCACAATTTCATTCAGATACTGCTGGTCAATTTTATCCAAAGCAGCCTTGAGGTCATTTCTCAACCCCTACAAAAGAAAAACAGTACAGTAATTAAAATATGTCAGGCTTGTCCAGAGAAGTCATCATATGCCAAGCCCTAAACAAATGGGAATTATGCATGGTGCAGTGTTTTTATATATAAAGATACCAATGTCTACAGTTCATATTTTAAGTAAGATGAGATAGCTAATTTGCTTGCTAAACCCCATAGAGGCCTCTCTATAACCATACTGGGCAATTAGTATGATATATGAAACAGTTTTCCTTAACACGATCATCTCCAGATTTCTTAGATCAACATCCATCATGTAAGTGCGAAGTTATTGTCTAATAACCTGACAGAACAGCATCTTGAGGAAGGCACAATTGTTTTCTAAAAAAGCTTCACATCAAATATATCATGCAGATCTTCTATGTCTGTAAACAGCCATGGCAGGGAATAGCAGGCTCCTAGGAGGGCAGTAGCCAGCCTGTTTTCCCACCCTGCCCTGACACTAGCCCTATTCATTCATTCATTCATTCATTCATTCATTCATTCATTCATTCATTCATTCATTCATTCATTCATACAGTACATACAGTACATACATACATACAGTACATACATACATACATACATACATACATACATACATACATACATACATACATACATACATACATACATACATACATACATACCCTGCCTATCTGGTCATTCTGACCACTCTAGGCAGCTTACAACATAAATACATAATATAAGAAAATTATAACAATTAAATTATTCTGCAAGATGGGAAAAATACAAAAATAAATCAAATAGAGAGAGAAGGGAAGAGGGTCTGGAATTAACTGGGGGGAAGGCCTGCCTATACATCCACGTTTTTAATTGATTTTTAAAAGTACCCAGCAAGGGTGCAGCGCAAATCTCCGGAGGAACCTACTCAAAGTTACATGCAACAGGGTAGACAACATTTTCAAAAAAACCATTTAAGTTGTAAGAAACACTCAATTGTATTAATGACCTTATAATCAGTAGAAGCTTTTTCTGAATTTCTTCCTTAACATTACATTTTTGTACACTTCTTTGAATTGCATGGGTCTGAGCAGCACAGCTTTGGTTATACATGGATTTTTTTTTCCAACAAAATATTTCAATTAATAAATAAATGTTCAATAAATAATAGTTAATGCTGTGCTCCTGGCCACCCAGAACCAGGGGCATGAATTCAACACCAAAGGAATTTGTATGTTGCTGTCTAGTCGTTTAGTTGTGTCCGACTCTTCGTGACCCCATGGACCAGAGCACACCAGGCCCTCCCGTCTTCCACTGCCTCCCGGAATTGGGTTAAATTCATGTTGGTAGCTTCGATGACACTGTCCAACCACATTTGTATACTTGCCCACAAACACAACGTCTCTAATTCAGCTTCTAGATCAGGTGATCAGAAGGATCTTTAAGGCTTAGTAAACACAGTACTGTATGGAAAGTACTGTCAAAGTTACGGAAGAGAACCCTGATAAAGAAAATTGTTATCTCTCTGTCTCTCTCTGTCTATGTGTGCGTGTGAGAGAATCAACTTTTATACTTTGTAGTTATGTTTTTTGCAGCGTAAGAGCTATACACAGATTTTGAACTACAAAAGGGTCCAGCGCCCCCAACCCAGCATTGCTGAAGTATACATACTTGAGTAGCATATACAAACATAGAAAGAAGCAAGAAGCAAATAACATAGAAATTCCATATTATATGTGCAGAAGTACTTAACCATAGTGCCACAAAATAATCTCTCATATTCTTACACACAAATATACCTTATTCACTTCTGGTGCCAAAATTTCTATTTTTCGCAACCGCTGAAAGGCGTCATAATCTGTTTCTCCAAATAGCCGGACAGGCTCCCCTCTTTCTCTCAATCTCCTAATGACCTACAAGGAGATACCAAAGAGCTTCAACTTGCATAACATCCAGAAAAAAGGACAGGCAAGTCCATCCACATGCCTAGCACAAAGCCGGATTAGAGCAGGAAATCCCATATTATTGAATAATAACAAACCCATTCCTTTCAAACCCATCCTTGTACAAAGTTCACAGACTATTTCTACTCAAGCACTCATCTTGCTCATTTTTGCTAAACATACTGTTAGCATCTGCCCTAAATTATCCTACTTTCTGAAGGACACAGAATACCCAGTAATATGCCCAGTAAGTATATCTGATATCTGTTTAAGGGTCAGGGACCAGCCATAATTTGAAGTTACCTCTCCAGGAGCCTATAACATGCCTAAATAAGTTATTTGCTGAAGAATGAGAATACTCCAACACACAGTAGTAGAAAGAACGATTAACATTTTGAATGGCTACCATACACAGTGGTCAAAATCCTGTTGGCTGAACTATGCAGTGCAACTTGGGTGATGAAAGGATTCCCTTTATCTCAGGAAAGTCTTTGGGAGCCATGGGGTTATAGATCAATTTAAAGTCTGAAAATCACTCTTGCTAGTCCCAGTACCAAAGGCTTCCTGAGGATGAAGGGGATTCCATAGGAAACTAGGAAGCTACTAACTGCTGATGACATCATCCAAACTGTTTGTCTCAAGTTGCACAACAGGATTTTAGACATAGAATAGGAAGGGAAGTTACTCCAAGAAGGTAACAGGAAGGTGGGAATTCTTATCTGCAATTAGCATCAAGCCATTGATATGCCTGCAACAGCAGCAGGCAGTTTAAAGGCTGTCTGGAAATCAAAGGAATTCTTGTGGAATTTTGGCTGCTTATAGGAACAATGTCCTACTAAGCAGCTTCAAATATGTAGCTAGCTAGTGTTCTTATGTCTTGAATGACTTCACCATTGTTGAATAAGTAAACTTTGCACATTAAGAAATCCAAATAACCAACAACACACTGATAGGCAAATGGTGATACAGCAACCCATATACTGCCAGTACCAGATATTCATCTTTACCTCTTGTCTAGAAAGAGTCATGGGTAACTTCTCCTCTGCCAACTCGAGTTCCAACACAGGATTTGATGAAGTTATTGCCTTCTTCTCCTCCTCTTCCTCCTCTTGCTGTATCTAAGTTGTTTAGGAGCATAACATAACCCAGTTTTCAATGAACACACACAAAAATTGAACTCACAGGATCTGGATGTCTTTTAAGAGCAGATAAATCACACAAGCATAGCTGACGTGCATAAACTGATGGAAATCTCTAAAGGAGCTGGGACTATCATTGGTAACAAAGTAACCACTTAGAAACCCTATACAGTTTAGAATGCAGAATTTAGGAAGAACGGTACTATGCTTTCTGCTCATAGTAGGTACATAAAAGTAGCAGGTCCACGGCCTCAGTTTGGATTTGGGGGCAAACTAAACATAACACAGCTTGCCAATCCACGCGATAGCAAACTATAGCACTATACAGCCATTTGCCTCTGGGTGTGAAGGTTTAAATCTATCATGGGTATGAATAGTGACATTAGAGAGATCCACTCAACAAGCATGAAAGGGCAGTAGGTACAATTGGTTGAAAATGCTTACAGAGCTGCCATGATCAGGAATCCTGATAAACCAGGATTCATGATTAGTTGGGTCCTTTTCACAGCACAGCATGTGAATATCTGATTTGTAGGTAGTGCTAGCATTTATGGGCTGAGCTTACATGCACACCCACATCCCCACTACAAATTTAGCCCTTCCCACATGCTGGCAAATGCCTGAATAAGGTTCAGAGGGAGAACCATAGTACATAACAGAAGGCAATCCATGCTCGCCATTACATACAAACTGAGCTGCTCCATTAATTTCTGCTTTTACTAGTCTCTGAAAGAATAGCATCCTCACACCAGCCATTCCTGTCTATCAAATACAGGTGATAAATTCATCTGCCTGGACAAAACATCACTTGGGAAGACACTTATTCCTCAGCAAAAGCTCCAAGCAAATATGCTGCGCATATTACAGTCATGTGAAAAGCAAAAAAAAAAAAAAAAAAAAAAAAAAGGAATGAAAGAAAGAAAGAAAGAAAACTCTTTCAAAGAAGTGGAGAAGTGTATGAGAAGAACATTATTTTTAAGCACACAATCATACAAGTAATGGAATACACTCATGTCTGAAAGAGAAGTTGATTATAGCAATTAACAGAACAATACTTAAGCCATTCTGTCAGCTGGACAAGTACAAGCAGTGGCTATGCCATAACAAAATAATACTCTGCTTCAATGCTTCCTTTTCACAAGCAATGTAAAATACCCATAATCACGGCACTCCAATTAAAGCAGTAGCATCTGTTTTAGTAAAATGTTGTCAGCATTTACCCTTAAGTACATTAAAATGATTAAACTATAAAGATATAGAAGGCTTTGTCTACTTTCTTCTGTAAATTCCCCAAACATTGGATGGGGATAATTACAACATCCTTTCTTCTACATGAAGTGAAGTGAGAAATTCAGTTTCTTTTCATAAATCTTGGAAGAAAAGAGTGACAAATAAAAATTTGTCCCTACACTGGATAAAATATGGCTATAAAACAAAATAAATAAAACTACGGTACTTTGTAGATTAGATATCAAACAGAATCTATATTACTTTCATACTCCTCTTTCAGAAATTGGAAATGCTCTGCTTGATACATGAAAGTCTAGAGGATTATGAACTTAAACTAATTTGTCATGTTGAGCTGATTTTAATATGTTTAATGTTACATCGAAGTCCAAGTGCTATCTTCCAACAGAGCAGGTGAACATTATCAAGCTTGTACAACCCAGCCAACAGGCAGAGACACACATGCAGCTTCAGACTGCAGATTTTAAGGTATCACCAAATGGCAGCAAGTTGGCATTTATTTAGTTTATTATTACCGTGAGGGTTTGACTTTTGGCTCCATGCTTGGCTCAAAGAAATCAGTAGATTTTTGTTGTTTCAAAACAGGTGAAAGATTTATTGGTGCATTTAACAATAAACAAGTGTCCGCAACATGATCATGAGTCTTTTCTCCTTCTGCCAACGGGTCCCGAAGGGGTTTCCAATCTTCAGACGTAACGGATTTCCACAACTAGTGTTCCATGGTCCCGGTAGATCTGAAGGGACCCAATCTCTTATGGTCTGCCCCATCGAGCCTTCCAGCAAGGGCACGGTCTCGTCATCCTGATCATCATTTCACAGGGTTCGTCTCCTAGGAACCTCCTGTAACTCTTCCTCCTCATCTCTCTTATTCTCCATTCCAGCTTTTCTCTCTTTTCTCTCTCAACCTTCTCTTTTGTCCTCTCTCAGTCTCCTCCTCCATTCTTTTGCCTTGGCTTCTCCCCAATAAGGAGGTCTGGGTGGAATCTCTCTTCTCCTTCTATAATCTGCCCCCTCCTTGGGCACAGTCTCTCCCATAATCCTGTCCAGGAATCCTCCATCCACACCCATTCCCAACCTGGCCGCAACTGTTCCTCCTTCCTTTTTACCTCCCTTGTTCCTGCCTCAAACTCCCTCTTTTTTCTCTCTTTTCCCACCTTTTCCTCCTGAACCTCCCCCTTTGTTACTTTCTATATCTCTTCTGACAGTTCCTCTATTTCTGCCCCTTGCTGAGCTTCCACCGTAGGCTCTGGTGCTGGCCTGGGTCTCACCTCCTTATCCTAATTGTGGAGGAGGGACAGCTCTCCAGCGAGTGGGGTATCCCTCTCGCCTTCTGTCTCACAATTAGATTTTAGCTTCATTTAAATTTTCTGTTGCCTTTCTTGAATTTCATTTTGTGATTTGATATTGTGACAGTTGTAAGTAGTAGTTCTGGTTGACCCAACATTATCCCATTTAATAAATGGCTAGAACCCTGTTGCATAGCTTTGAAGGCATAAATCAATGTTACAGCCACAGTAGCAACAACAGCACCAAGGCAGAAGTGTTATTCACAATGCACTTCTGCCAGTGCACTGCACAACTGGTCACAATGGGAATCACACAACAAATGTACCAATCAAATTGCACAATCTGCACTGCATGGGCATAATGCCCAGCAAAATTATGCTTGTGTAACTTTACATGACAACAAACTGGATTCTGGCCAATGTATAAAACATGAGTTTTACCAATTATTTTATTAATTTTATTTTCTATTATGACGTATAGGCAATATAGAAATAAAATGAACAGTACTAGTTTTAGTATTACAAGTTTATTGCCATGAATCAGGGAAATCTGGATTTTCTGCTTTAGCCACCAATATTTGTTTGGCTAGTGTAGGAAGGCACTTATAAAATTCAGTAAGAGGTTCAACAACTTTATAATTTTTTGGACTGATGGATGCTGATCTATACTAAAGTTTAACAAGTTTAATAAAATACTGTAAGGCAAGACCATCATTCAAAAGAGCATCATATTTATTTGTATGTGTCATATTCTCCATAATTTAAAAGGCAAAGCTACTAGATTTTAATCTAAATTCCTTTACTGAAATGCCAGTGAGCTTGGGGAGAATAATCTTTCAAATTACTCACTTACACAACATATATTATTTCATCTCTATAGTAATTATGCAAACTGGATCTTCACAACTAAGAAATGAGACAGCAATCAAAGGAAACCATGCCAACAGTCTAGAACAGTGGTTCCCAACCTTGAGTAATGCAGATGTTTTTGGACTGCAATTCCCAGAAGCTTTTACCAGCTGTTGTGCTGTCCAGAGTTTATGGGAATTGCACTCCAAGAATACCTGGGTTGCCCAAGGTTGGGAACCACTGCTCCTAGAGAACAGCAGCCTCAGGTATTGTTTTGGAGTGGGGGAAGTGGTATCACATATGTAGTACTGTGTACATGCTTGCTGGAGCACAACATAAAAAAAAGAGAGCAGATTTATTCTCAAGCAGCCTCATGCCCTCCACAAAAGAAGCCAAACTATAAACACAGATTCAAGTAGCTGCATATTCATGCATGCCTCTTTCTCTATTGCAAAGTTTGTTTGGAAACTCATACCTCTCCTGCTGGTTTCTCACTTACAGGCTAAAGTGCAACAGTGATAGAGCGAACAAAGAATTATTATTCATACTGTATACTTTTAAATAGATTCAAATAAGACAACTCAATGTACTACTAAGCAGAATGGCTAACAGGAACACTATCACATTACCTTGTAGCCACATCTCTGGAAATATGCCTCTTCTTCCTTCTTAGCCAAATCACCACGCTTAAAATATTTTTTATTGCCCTAAAAGACATAAAAGCAGCTACTATGTTATGCGGTTTCATTAACACTTCACATTCATCTTTCAGTAATATGAAGGAAATAATATTTGGAGTGTTAGGTTTCCAATTGGTCAATGCCATATCCCAAGTAGTACGATAAAAATATAATAAACTGCCATTCTCATGTGCTAATATGTGTGCTTCAAAAAGGGTGCTTCCATATGTACTAAATGGTTAGTTATTTTTGTGTATTTCCACAAGAAACAAAACAAAAGTTAAAAAGACTTTATGGCATTTTAAAGACTATTATATTTTAACAGAAGTTTTTCTGGAACATTGTCCACTTCTTCAGACATATAAACAAAACATACAGATTACATGGCAAAACATTCACTAAGAGACAGTGAGGTTTGGTTGCATTTCACATCTCACAATATTGTATTTATAACCCATTTGGTATTCAGTTCTTTTGAAGCTGAGTTCTATAAACAGGAACACAATTAACATGATTCTGTGCATGCATCTGTCAACAACAGATAACTTTGGGAAAATAGGTGATGTTTTGAATATGTACGGTACATTTTAAATACAGTTAGACACAATTGTTTATGGAAAGATAACCATGACTAGCAAAGACACATATCCTACATGTTCATTATGATCAGATGTCATCTATTAAATATATTTTATTTAATATTCCAAGGACAAAAATTAGCAAAATACTGATCGCATTTTTATTGACTTATTCCATGCCTTTTATATATATGTATCTGAGATTTTGTTTGCAGTCAAACAAATCCTAACACAGGCTGCTGGAGAAAAAGCATATGATTTTAAGATTCCATTACTTCTAGAATTATTCTGGATTTGCAACATGTGCTACCTTCTTTTCCCCCTTCTCTGCAGAAATTCACTGAAACCTGGAATAGAGTGGATTTACTAATTAAGCCCAATAAAAGAAAAGGCAAATGAAGCTCTTTTACTACATCAGGTTCAAAACAGAACTTTGTAGTTGCGGACAGCAAAACCCAAACATCATTTTCATAACAGCAGCATAAAATCCACTGCAATGTATCTTGTCCCACAAAACTCCTTCAATGAAGTTTGGTCTTAGAATAATAACATGACAGTACAGTCATCAACTAAGTATCGATTCTTAGAAAATGCTAGAATTGCCATTTTATTCCACCAAGGCTTTAGTCCTCTTAACAGGATGGTAGCAAGAAATATTCAGTTCCTGTCAAAACTGAATTTCTGTGACACAAAGGTATGCTTCCTGAATTTCTGTTTATCGTATAGCGATTAATAACAATTTCCCCTGAAAAACAGGTGAACAATTCAAACGTTTCTGGACTCTCCTAAAATATCAATAGAAATAATGATTTTATACACCTCCAGTTTTTCCTCACCAACATGCGCACATACGGCATTTAAAAACCAACCTTATCATCGGGGTTAAGGCTGAAAGAAAAGTTAGGGCAAGGGGGACGGTGAATGAAGACAGCCTTTCAAAGGGCGATTTACAAAAGATAAATCCCTTTTATTGGTGCACAGATAACTTATTTCCATTTCTTCCAGGGATGTCCACGCACCCCCCCCTCCGCGCATCACAACCTTTCAGCAACGACACAAGAAGCAGAAATTCAGGAGAAACGACGGAAAGGGGTCCCCTCTGCCTGCCCCCCTTACCGCCAACAACTCTTTCTCCTCCAGCAGCTTTCGCTTCCGCTCGATTTCCGCCTTCAGAATGTCCATGTCGTCTTTTCCGACGGGCAAAAGGCGAGGGAGAAGGACGCCCCGTCCCGACGACCGCAAGAGCCAACCTTCCCCGCCCGCCCTCGACTCGCCTCCGAATTTCAACCCTGGTGCGGTAACCCCTTCGAAAAACAACCGGCCCTCACTTCCGCGCAGCCGCAGTGGTAGGGACACTCTTCGCTGCCAGGCAAACTCTCTTGTTTTTTAGCCGCCTCGGAACTTCCGGTTTACTTCCGTCGCCATTTTCTTCGGGCTTCCGGTAGAAGCCTTCCTGCTCCGTCATAGCGTGGCTCTTTCCCAACAGCACTTCTACAGAGGGGGAGACGCCGTAATAGGGGGAAAGCATGTCATGGTCTTTCCGACGTATCTCTCTCATCATTAGATTGCCCGGGACAAGAGTTTGGCCAAACGCGCAGAGGGGAGTCCAGCGTTATAATTTCCCTATGACTGGGGAGGGCGGTGTGATGCTACAGCAGGAGATCGCGGCATATTAGATGCATATCCTAGTCTGGAAACAACTGGCTTGAAGAACCTGTCGCGGTCACTTTCTCCAAGTGTCACTCCATAGATACAAGTCTCCACGGCAGCAATATACATGCTATTGGGATGCAGACAATAACGTGAGGTAGAAACAGAAGGCTGTGTAAAGGATGAAGATACTACAAGTGGACTCATCCTCTGAAAAACAGAAACGCCCGATATTATTAATAAACTATCATGCTGACGCTGGGAGAGATTCCTACCGTGTAGCATATTGCAGGTGGAGTCATTCCAGCTGTCGCCTAGATCCACTGACTCAAAGCCTACACCTCAACTAAAGGAACCGCGGTGTGCAGAGCTTAACAGAAGTTAGTGTTTCGACTGGACTCCCCGAAGTGTCTATGCTGCCTAGGGGATTCTGAATGGTCCAAAAATTAACTTCCAGAAGCTCTCGTCTTCCCCGCCATTCACCTCTACGTAGACACGCTCTGTATCTGCCACGAAATCAATCCAAACAAAACAGAAAATTAAGAGCTTTTTGTGCTCTATAGTTTTCTATCTGCATGGGACCGAAAAGAACGCGCCCCATAGAGATACAGAATGAAAGCATGTGGCTGGATGTCCCACAGTGCCCCCTATCGACGTTTTTTGCACAGTCAACAGAATCAGGTTGGCTGGTGGTTTTAAGATTAACAGGTTGACCCACTAGACGCACTGGAGTGGGGAAAGATAAAGCGGATTAAGATCTGTTACATTTGAGTGATTTACAGTAAACCCTCAAGGATATTTTTTGACCTTTGAGATGGCATAATAAAGGTTTAGGAGGCGGTTCTTATGTGCCATTAAGTTCAAGGTGAGATATTTAAGGAGTGGTTTTAAGAGTTTTTCATCTCCCGTTTGTATCCGTGGGTCAGTGGGAATCAAATCCAGGGCTCCTGAGTTCTAGTGTGTCACTCCACTACACAACAGTGTGGATAGCTAAATGAGGTGGGGATCTAGGTGTCTTCAGCCAGGTCTTTGTACTGCTCACAGATGATTGGAGGATAGCATATGTCACTCCAACCTTTAAAAAAGGAAGGAGGGGGACCCCGGGAAACTACATCCTGGTTAGCTTAACATCTGTTCCAGGGAAGATGGTGGAAAGACTTGTTCAAGATAAAACAGAAGAACAAGCCTTGCTGAGGGAAAATCAGCATGGCTTCTGTAAGGATAAGTCTTACCTCACAAACCTTTTAGAATTCTTTGAAAAGGTCAACAGGCATGTGGATGTGGGCAAACCAATGGATAGTGGGCAAACCAATGGATAGAGTGGTCTATTGACTAGATAGGCGGGATATAAATTAAATAAATAAATAAATAAAATATCTGGATTTTCAGAAGGCGTTTGACGTGGTCCCTCACCAAAGGGTGCTGAATAAACTCCAGTCGGGATAAGAGGGCAGGTCCTCTTATGGACTGAAAATTGGTTGAGAGCCAGGAAATAGAGAGTAGGTGTCAATGGGCAATTTTTGCAATGTAGAGGGGTGAAAAGCAGTGTGCCCCAGAGATCTGTCCTGGGACCAGTGCTTTTCAACCTGTTCATAAATGACCTGGAGATAGGGATAAGCAGTGATGTGGCCAAGTTTGTGAATGGCACGAAACTTTTCTGGGTGGTGAAGACCAGAAGGGATTGTGAAGAGCTCCAGAAGGATCTCTCCAAACTGGGAGAATGGGCAGAAAAATGGCAAACGCGTCTCAATATAAGAAAATGTAAAGTAATGCACATTGGGGCAGAAAATCAAAACGTTATCAGCTAATGGGTTCTGAGTAGAGATGGGAAGTCCACAGCTGGATTTAATGAGGGTCCAGTCCCCAAGGCCAGATTGTCCACTCACACAACCAGTGGTGGCCCCTCTCTTCCTTCCAATCACTCCCAGAGCCCCGCTCAGCTAGCAGCCTTGCAGTGAGACTTGTCCTCCCTCCTATTGCCAGGAGTGGTTAGCCAAGCAGGGCTCTGGGAGTGATTGGAAGGAAGAGAAGGGCCACCAGTGCTGCCAGACATGTCAGTGGAGTCCAACTGTGGGGGGGGGCATTCGTATTCCTATAAAAATACAAATAACCCCATCTCTAGTTCTGAGCTGTCCATGATGGATCAGGAAAGAGATCTTGGTGTGTTGGTGGACAGCTTGATGAAAGTGTCGACCCAGTATATGGTGGCAGTAAAGGCCAATTCCATCCGAGGTATCATCAAAAAGGGGAATAAAAATAAAATGGTCAACATTATAATGCCATTGTACAAAACACTGGTAAGGCCACACCTGGAGTATTGCGTACAGTTGCAAGTTTGAGGCGGGTTTATGCTTGGGGAGGGTTATAACAGCCATAACAAAACATTATGCAAAAAGCAAAATTTCAGGCGTTGGGTTCTGTGGGAAAGACTAAATTTAAATCTTTCATCAACCATAGGGAACAAGTGGCTTGAGACACAGTTAAATTCACCACAATCACCATTACTCAACAATTCACACACATACAACTTGCTCTTTTCTGTCTTATTTGCATTACCCATTACAAACCAGTGGCCAGCCAGCTACTTCTCTTTGTGGAATGGAAGTCTGCTCCATTAGAAGAAGCCACTTCAGCATGCTGAAGCTACCTTGAGACAACAGCTCCCAAAAGGGCACGATCTACCACCCTTACCCATCTGATAGAGCAAGGAGAGAAACTCCCAGAAGCTGCCAGTTCAAGACACTTGACACCCTGAAGCAGCACTCTGGTCTCTGCCTCCTGTCAGAAGACCAAATGCCATTTTAAGCTGGATCTTCCACCTCCCAGGAAGAACTTTGTGCTAGGGAGAGAGCAATTTGGTTCTGTTGATAAGAAAAGGAGGGGCTGTTCCAATACAATACTTGTTTTTCTTTTCCCTCCATATTTCTTTTCCTTTTCTGTCTTTCTATGAGATCATGAACTTGCTAGTAAGGAGTCTTGTCTGCACAATGCCATAAATGAGTGCCCTGTTCAGGCACATAAATCAAATCAAATAAATTTATTATCATTGTAAGTATATACATATTATACCCATACAACGAAATTCACACAGACACCCAGAGACCACATGCACACACATAAAAATCCTCAAACACTCCCCACCCACTAAAATCCCCCACTAAGAATATAAACATCTACACCACAGGCCAAGCAACACTGTCCAACTATTCACTACTGGTGGTCTTTAAGCTCATTATTAAGTGCAATTATAGCTCTGGGATAAAAAATATTCAGAAAACGTGTGGTCCAAGTCTTAATTGTTAATATCTTCTGCCAAACGGCAACAGTTCAAAAAAGTTGTAAGCAGGATGGGAAAAGTCTCTAAGGATGTTGTGTGACTTCCTCAGACAGTGGGATAAGATGTCATCCAGGGTTGATAGCTGGAGCCTGATGATATTCTGGGCAATTTTAATGGTTCTCTGTAGAGCATTTTTGTCCGCTACAGAGCTACTCCCAAACCATGCCAGAATGCCATAGGTTAGGACACTCTCAATGGTGCTATGATAGTAGGACAGAAGTAGATGCTGAGATAAATTTAACTTTCCAAGCATTCTCAGGAAATACAGCCTCTTCTGTGCCTTAAAATAATCTTGTGGTATCTTGGCCTACAGGGGTTATGTATGGCTGCTCAAGAGCTACTGGTGTATTAAGCCAATACATATTCTAAGTCTTCTGAGAAAGAAAGAATGAAAGATGGAGAAGAGGATGAGATATGAGTTCTACTGTAGAAAATAATTCTGCAATGTATTCTCAAAGGCTTTCACGGCCGGGATCCAATGGTTGTTGTAGGTTTTTTGGGCTGTTTGGCCGTGTTCTGAAGGTTTTATCTCTATGCATGGACAAAACAACTCCCCTTTATGCCCCCTTACTGTGAAGAAAAAGGTGGTTAGAACAATTGAAGTTACTACATTCTTTATGCTCACACTAACAAACAAAAAATTGTTGGCAACTTACATAGCAACTTCTAGCACCCTTTGGACTGTACTACAGCAGTGAGAGCTGGGGAACCACGAAGATTCCTGAGACCATGTTTCAGGCAGACTTTAGTAATTGGGCAATCATATTTGCAAATGAAGCCCATATTCGTTACAAAAAAGCATACTAATTTGCAAGCTAAGAGATGTGTTAAAATGGTCCTACTGTGGCAATCATATGTTCCCAGCATGTAAGGCATTCCCTCTTCTAATCACAAGTTGTCTGTATCATATAGTTTGGCCCATCATTCCTTTGTTCCAGATGTGCACCATGGTACAATTTCTATCTTATCAAACACTCTTGATAGGCAGGAGAAAGTAGTGGGAAATAAGACAAAGGGAAGGGAAGGGAAGGGAGCCTGAGTGCAATAATTTACATGGGTTTGCCAAAAAAGAGTTGCATTTAAGTCACTGAATTTTTAACCAGAAGCAGAGCACAAGGTAAAAGAAAAACCTCTTCATACTCCCCCAGAAAAGAAGAAAATGGGTAAAAGAAATGGAAACTACAATCTGCAGGGGAAAAACCTTCAGAAGATAAAAAAAGTGACTGAATAATACTTTGCCAGGGGTCCTAGTAAGACTGTCAAGAGAACAGTGCTGGGCCTGAAAGAAACTCATGTGCCTCTTGTGGAAAAGCAGCCTTGAAAATGCTATCTTGTGAGTCGAAGGTTAGAACTAAGCCTAGAACTGGACGCTTTGGGAAGAAAGACGAATGAGGCTCTGGCACAACTCCAGGTTTTAAGAGCAACTACACAGCGAGATAAATGCAAATATACTCACTGTTAAGTCACACTGGAGAATGTGTTTTTTTCCCCAAGTCTGGTTACATAGGGAGAGAGGAGGAAATTGACTGACAGGCACATTTGCAGCTTGTCGATATAGCTTGTTAACGTAGCTCTTTGGTCGTCCTGCAGGAGGCATAGCTATAGGGGAAGTACATAATAAGATGTAAACGAAGGTCACATTGCAAATTCCTCTTCTCATTTTCTTCCCTATTGTTTTTTTCCCCTCTCTTTTGATGACTAGCACTGACTCCAATCTGTTTGAAAAGAAAAGAAATAGTATTATAAACTTGGGGCAGATTCACATTTGCTTTTCTGCCATGTGGAAACAAATGTGAAACAGCCCATCCCAAACCCATACCATTTCCAGCATTTTTTGCCAATGTGGTCACAACATAAATTCAGCAAAGTGTCATCATTGTGATTTCAGGAAAGAATCAATGAGCACTGGTCAAGGATGGAGAGAGTGGCAAAACATTTCAGCACTGAACTCTTTTTTATCAATCAAAAATGTGTTTAGACCAACATAGAGGATGGAAATAAACACTTAAGCAAAGAAAATGGAAGAGAAAGAAATTACTTTGGTTAATAATTTATCTGTGGCAAAGTAGAGTAAGTGGATGTAAGTGAATGAATTCTTTTGAATCTCAGCAGTCAGGCTGTCTTTTGTGCACCCTCTGTATGTGCACATGCATACATGCATGCACACATTCTTGGCTTCACAAAAGTATAGCACAAAATTGCACAAAATGCAAACAAAATAAAAAAGAACGCTTGTCTCAGTCTTGTACTGGAAACAAGATGTCTTCTTGGGCTGGAACAATCCTTGGCACACTGTCTTGCCTTGTTGTTGTGGCAGACAGGACACTTGCAAAAATGTTCAGCACTCTGGTATAATGTAAATGTGCCTGAAATCCTGGTAACAATAATTGATGCATCTGAAGAAATGGGCTATAATGTATGAACACTCATGATATAAACACATTTGTTAATCTTTAAAGTGCTATAGGCTTGTTCTTGTTCTAACAGAGGAGTAACATGACTATATCTTGGAGATATAGAACTATAGATATTATGTTAATGCTTCCAATTTTTCTCCTAGGTTTGGCTTGTCTCTTATCCTCTGTTCTGAATTATGGCCTAAGCCAGTCATTGAATGGTTTTGGAAACGTGCTGTCTCTTTTATCACTGGGCCTAGCTGTTTCTTCAGTTACAATCTCTTGCCTTTCACCTTGAGACATTCACTGTTATCCCTAAGAAGCGACCAAGGCTAAATTAGGTTGTTGGTGACAAGGAAAAAAAAATGCAATTCACATTTTATCAGTGAGAACTTGTGCTCACATATTAGATTGCCTTTCATAAAATATTGGCAGGAATGTATTTACTGTATTTTGTTAGATAATAAATAAGACAGATTCTTTCAAGTGTGGAAATGAGAGAATAATGTTGGTATGGTAAAGAAATTAATCTGGCAGGTGTTCTGATGAGTGTAAAGTGTTTTTGAATAATACAAATAATCTAGTCTAAATTCACAGGAAAATATCAGATTGCCTTATACTATAACTGACCACTAATCCATAAATATTCTCTACCCGTGACTAGCTGCAGTTATGTTGGATCTTAAACAGAGTTCCATCCCAACTTCTGCAAGCTGATCACCTTAAGTGGAGATGTCCAAGAAATGAACCTGGGACCATCTGTATGCAAAGCATGTTCTCAGGCACTGAGTTGTGGTCCTTTTCCTCATTCTTTTTTTTTTCCTACTTAAAAATAAAATCTGCCTTGTTCCATTATTTGTTTTTGTTCATTTAAAATAAATATTTCTTAGCAAACTTTCCACAGCATAAGGTACATTTCACAATTAAAACTCAAATGCAATGACATGCAATAAAAACACAGAATAAGATTTGTTGTTGTTTAGACATTAAGTCGTGTCCGACTCTTCATGAACTCTAGGACCAGAGCATGCCAGGCCCTCCTATCTTCCACTGCCTCCCAGAGTCTGGCCAAATTCATGTTAGTAGCTTCAGTGACACTGTCCATACATCTCGTCCTCTGTCATCCCCTTCTCCTCTTGCCCTCACACTTTCCCAACATCAGGGTCTTTTCCAGAGAGTCTTCTCTTCTCATGAGATGGCCAAAGTATTGGAGCCTCAGCTTCAGGATTTGTCCTTCCAGTGAGCACTCAGGCTTGATTTCCTTTAGAATGGATAGGTTTGATCTCCTTTCAGTCCAGGGGACTCTCAAGAGCCTCCTCCAGCACCACAATTCAAAAGCATTACTTCTTCGGCAGTCAGCTTTCTTTATGGTCCAGCTCTCACTTCCATACATCACTGCAGGAAAAACCATAGCTTTGACTATGCGGACCTATGTTGGCAAGGTGATGTCTCTGCTTTTTAAGATGCTATTGAGGTTTGTTATCGCTTTCCTCCCAAGAAGCAGACGTCTTTTAATTTCATGGCTGCTGTCACCATCTGCAGTGATCATGGAGCCCAAGAAAGTAAAGTCTGTCACTGCCTCCACAATTTCCCCTTTTATTTGCCAGGAGGTGATGGGACCAGTGGCCACGATCTTATGCTGAGCTTCAGACCATTTTTCGCGCTCTCATTTTTCACTCTCATTATGAGGTTCTTTAATTCCTCCTCACTTTCTGCCATCAGAGTGGTATCATCTGCATATCTGAGGTTGTTGATTTTCCTTCCAGCAATCTTAATTCCGGTTTGGGATTAATCCAGTCCTGCCTTTCGCATGACTGAATAAGATAGCAGCTGTTCAATACCTAACAGAACAACCACTTGAAAAAGTATCCATATTAAAGAGATACATACCTTGCTGAGACTCTTCCAGTGGACCAATAAGGAAAAACAGCCACGAAGATCATTCGTCAGGCTGGAGACAATATATATAATAAACCAGTTTCTAGCGCAAGGGCAGCCATCTGTGCCTCCCAATTATTTTGACCTGCAGCTCCCATAATCCTTCACCAATAGGTATGCTAAGGCTAATGGGAGTTTACACCAAAAAATACCTGGAGAGCCAAAATTGGCCAACGTTCTTCTAGCAGAACAGTTCTTACCATGCATAGAAAGAGCATAAAGCAGATACTAACTGGACAGATTGATATCAAGAGATGTCGTCTTCAAGACATCTAGAAGCCATGTCACAGAAGTCTCTAAAGATAAGCACCAGCACCTTGAATTGAGTTCAGAATTATACAATAGCTAATGTGACTGATATAACACAAGTTGCTTATTTTTGCACCTCCCAGGCACATTTTGCACTAAGTGAAACGTCTAGATTGTCTTCAAGGGAAAGCCACCATAGGATATATTAAAGTAGTCCAGTTTGGAGGTTACATGTGGATCAGTACTGAGAGAACTACTCTGTCCAAGAAGGGATGGTTCCTGTGCAACAGATGGAAGCTGCAAGAGCACTTAGCTACTGCTACCACTTGCTTATCAAGAAGCAGGTCCAAGGCAAAACAGACCCCAGATTCTATTTCGATGGAAGAATGACGGCCTAATTTTTAAATTCCTCTTTTTAAAGTATAAGAATACTCTTAGATGTTTTACTGTGTTCTTCATAGTTGCTTTTACTGCATTTAACATGTTTAAGAAAGAGGATCTATTTATTTATTCATTTAAATTAATTTTTTTCTTTGCCTTTGTATGAAGTGCCAATCAAAACTGTGGCTGCAGGCAGTTTCCCAATTGGCACTACATACAAGGCAAAGAAAATACTTTTAAATATTTAATTTAAGTGATTCAGCACATCAGTGATTATCCAGCAGAGGCAAAAAATAATAGTATTTTCATTTTCTGTTTTACTTTGGTTTTGCTGTTTTTATCTTTGTCCAGGCTACACTGGGTTGATACCTTTATTAGACTAATTAAAAAGGCACAAATAGTGGGCAAGCTTCCAAGATTACTATCCCTTTATCAGGGAGGTTCTAAAAAACTAAGTGGTTGTGAGGAGAAACACTTGATTTTACATGCTTGAAGTTTGCATGGTGTCTTGAAATGTAATGGAGGAAGCTGGGTGCTGACAACTGAGTAGGGCTTATCAGGCAATTCGGACCTCTTGTATTTAATGAGGTTAGTTCACAGTTACTGGGAGATGGGAAGTTTGGATCTTCATCCTTTGCTAATGTGTGTATGCCCTCAACTTGAGCAATGTGTATGCTCCTCTAGATATGAAGAGGACCTTTCTTTTCTCTCCTCTGTACTATTTTAAGGTTAGCACAGGCTCTAAAGAGCCAGTTCTATGATTTATCATCTTCAAATCTGCATATAATTTTTGGCCCTTAGGTTTCAAATAATGTCCTTGTAACACCATAAAATACTGACAACAGCTCTATTTGTGGATTGTGGACAGTAGAAATTTATATCTATATAACTGATAGCCTGCTGTGACTTGTTTGCTAAGCACTCTGCAGAAAACAATCATTCATGCCTCTTTTGGCTGAGCACTATGTTCAAGGCAACAATAGCAAGTTGCTCCTTTACCACAATTGTTGCAATTGTTTGGATCAGTTTGGGTTGTTGCCATCTGCTCATAAAGATAACTAGGGAGATGAAACATATAACCAGAGCATTTGCTGGTTATGCTTTTTGGCTGGTAATGTCTAGTCAAAGAGGAAGAACCAGTTGGGCTGAGACATGAATGCCTCATGTTGAAAGGGAGCTGTCAGAACCACTTTGACAGTCATGGTTGTGAGACCACTCCTAAATATAAATTAATTTAATCAATTTGCCCAACTATCCTACATTACTTGAGCAATTGGTGATGACTCAACTCCAAGCAAGTCTGGATGTTTCAGATTATCTCATCCCATTTCAACAAAAATTTCAGTCTACCCACTTAGGTGGGTGACCTTTACAGGGAAATGGACATGAGAGACTCCTTCAATTTTCTTATTCTAGCTCTCATAGCATAGCATGTAAGAGCTGGAAGCACTACATTTTTATCTTGGAAAACTTCAAAAAGTAGGGCTTGGGGTATTTTAATCTATCCCAAAGTTGCTTGGGCATAGTGGAGCTAGTGCCATTTTTACCTTTCCCTGGACCTCAGTAGATCAACTCACACATTTTTTCCCAAACCCTCACACTTCCTAATCATACACACCCAGTTTTTCAGACACACTCCTTCCAAAGTTCAATTACCACGTAAAGCTTATTTTGTACCCTCCTAGTCTGTTTTAGGCCTATTTCAAGCTTGATACTTTTTTTTAAATAGAACTGGAAGTAACCATAGAGGTATTTCTTCCCAATTGTTCACATCTAAATTAAATTAAATAACTGGCATGTGTCATCTGGCAGTCTGAGGTAAAGAGATATTTCTGAAGATACCCAGCTGTATCTCTCTTTTGCTTCTAACTGCAGTGCTGGAAAGGATGTCAAAGATCTTCTAATCCAATCCCTGCCAATGCAAGATATCCGTTATTATAGTGTCTCCGATAGATGGCTATTGTCCTCCTTAAAAAACTTTAGCAAGGCAAAGTCCATCTTCTAAGGTTACACTACCATTAATTCAACATCCTCCCACTATCTTGGACCGAAACAGATACCATGGACACAGAAACCTGGCAAACTTCACATCAGACAAGTTGGGATTAAATTTAGTTTACACATTAGGTAAATCAACTGCAGCAATATTAAAAATATTATCTAATGATTGGAAGACAATATTGTCCTCAGCTCACATCTCTACTTCAGTGACTTTTGAAGTCCTTCATTGGTTGTGTTTGCTTCCCTCAGGGCATCATCCATAATAAGGAGGAGAAAGAGGAGGCTGCAGCTGTGCATTCCTTTTACACAATCCAAAAACAAGGATGGGTGATACATTTATTAAAGCACTAAATACTCACAAAGAGAAACTAGCTTTCAAATCCTGAAGGACCCTTCATCAGGCTGGGCATTACAGATCTTAAAATTTCCAAAAAATACCACCACCTTGCACAAATGTGTGGGCCAGTCTGCTTTATTTAAAACAAGGTCCAAAATAGGGGCTATAGAGTGAGCTAGAAGGCAGCAGGTTTCAAGCTGTGGCAGTACAGAATGACTGGCAGTTCTCGGTCTAACAAGACTAAAGGGGTCAACACAAGCTACATTGGCCCAGGTGAAACCTGAAACTTGCCACCTCCCATCTGACTCTGCAGTCCTCACTTGTTATAGACAACAAAGCCTGGCCTGCACATTTTGCCATATTTTTTTGGAATTTTTGTTTCTTCTGTGCCTTCCCCAGCTCTGTAATGCCTAGCTTAGTTAACAATCCTGTAGGACTTGAAAAGCAGTTTCTGTTTGTGAGCTCTTACTGATCTAATAAAGGTATCACCTACCCTTGTTTCTGGCTTATACACAAAGATCACACAGCTTTCTCCCTTTTTATTATGGATTATACAGTGACACTAGTCATACAAGCCTAATCAGCCAGCCCCTAATCGATTCCTATCCACGTCTTTTTGAGTCCCCATCAAGGGCTACTGTTTGTTTGTTTGTTTGTTTGCTTGGTTATTTGTTGTAAGGAGGATCAATCCGTTTTCATTTGGCTCCAGCATGTGTGATCACTGGGATCGAAGCAAAATGGCTGGCCAGTTAGCCCTTGGCAAAGCATAGAGACAAGATAGAAGAGTGATTTGTTTACCAGTTTTTTCCCTTTCCCTTTAAAGGGAAAGAAGATTGGTCTAAAAGATTGTGCTAAATGGGTGCAATGTGGTCAATCACTGCATGTGGGTGCAAGGATCACCTCAAATAGCAAACCCCACCTCAAAGCAAACCTGTTAAGCATGATCTAGACTGATCTGCATTCTTGAACTCTTTATTAATACCATTTAAGAAAGCTCAATCACTTTCATCTTACCTGTCTTCAGTGAACAAGCAACATCAAATGGCAAGATAAAGTCCACAACACACCATTCATGGAGCAAACAGATATGACAACAATTTTCACAATTTTGAAATGGTAACAATTCCAGTGACCTGGTCAGGATGTTGGAAGACTGTCTCCCAAAGTGTGTCATCTATGGACAGCTTACTACAGGTGCTCAACTGCATTATGAACAAAAGAAACAATTCAAGGACACACTGAAAACAACTTTGAAAGAATTTAATATTGACCATGTCAAATGAGAAGCTCAAGATCAAAATGTCTGGTGGAAAGGCTGTCAAACAAGGGGCTGGAAAAAAAGAAATAAAAAGAACCAAAGATACACAAAGGAAGAGATAAATGAGAAAGTAAAGAAGTATCACCCCAACAGTCCAGTGAGTTCCAGACAAGCTAACTTGTCCCCACTGTTCCTGTATCTTCCAGGCCAGCATTGGGCTAGTTACATTAGCATGCTAGTGTTCAATCTTAACCATTCACTTTTTTCCTGAAATGATAAATCTGATGGAAACACATTATTTGAAAATGAAGGACAAGCTATATTATATTCTGAAAAGTCTCCAGAAACTAACTGGGTGAATACTGAAGTTGGTAAGTCCAGGGGAAATCTAATGTGCTTGTTTTAAGCCAGGAACAATTTAGGACTAGAATATCTGAAAAACATATAAACCGGCCTGTCAGATGATGTTTTCATGATGAGTGTCTCTCTGCCAACTCCCACTATCAAACTTATGTGGGTAGATATGAGTAAAGAAGTATATTTTGTAGTCCTGATTATAGACTTCCCTTTTTTCATACATTTGGCTTTCTACAGGACAGCTGACATCTTACTGTCAAAAGAATATATTTCTGCACTGAAATACAGATTGAGCTTGGTTGTCCCATTAAGAACATTTGGATTAATAAAAGGAATGTGTTAGTTAATGTCTATTACCAGACACCCAATCGAGGAGAAGATACAGATGAAACCTTGGAAAAACAAATTGCAAGAATTTCAAAGAGATACAATGCAGTAGTAATGGGAGATTTCAATTATCCCAATAACCATGGGAAGACAAATTATGCCAAATATGGCTCTTCTGAGAAATTCCTGGTTTATATTGCTGAGAATTTTCTCCTACAAAACATGAAGGAGGAAACTAGAAGATTAGCTATCCTTGACTTGATTCTAAGCAATAGAGATGGCTTAGTGAAAGAATTGGCAGTATGGGGAGCTCTGGGGGAAAGTGAGTATGTTCAAGTAAAATTCTTGCTTTCAAAGGAAACAAAAGCAGTGTAGCTGCACATGTATGCTGGATTTTAGGAAACCTAATTTTAATAAAATTGGGAAAAAATAAACTGAGAAAAAAAGGTGGAAGACAGCAAAAACAACCAATGAGGTTTCACAAAAAGCTCAGAAAGGACCTGAAAACAAAAAAGGACATATATAGGAAGGAATGCCAGGCCACAAAAAAAGGGTTCAGACAGATAGCAAAGAATTGCAGGAATGATGATAGTAATGCAAAGGCTGAGGTTGAGCTAATGATACTAAAAGCTACCAAAAAGCATTATTCAGGTACATGTGTAGCAAAAGACAGAGAAAAGAAGTAATGTCTCAGCTACTCAATGGGGATTGAAAAATGATAACAGATAACAAAGAGAGAAGTTCTCAATTCCTACTTTAGCTCAATGTTTTTCCAAAAGACAGCCTCCAGGCAAATGTGAAGTACAAATGGAGGGTGCAGGATCGCAGATGGAGATTGATAAACAAATAGTCAAGGAATACCTTATTACTTTGATCAAGTTCAAATCACAAGGGGTTGATGAACCGTATCCAAGAGTATTAAAGAAACTGGCCAAAGAACTCTCAGAACCACTGTTTCATTTTTTTAAAAATCATGGAGAATGGGTGTAGTGCCAGATGATTGAAGGAGGGCTAACACTATTATCTTCAAAAAGAGCAGAAAGGTGGAATCTGAGAACTACAGACCTGTCAGCATGACATCAATCCCAGAGAAAATTCTGGAGCAAATTAAAAAGCAATCACTGTGTAACCACCTTGAAAACCATGAATAACTGGAAGCCAAAATAGATCAATGAAGATTAGACATGGGATATTTGTATTCGTATCCATGGGGATACACCAGGGGTATGAAACCCTAAGGATATAAATATCAGCACCACAGGTGCCTGGGAAGTCCAGTCCCTCCCCCCAAACAGGCTGGTCCACTAACTCAGTGGTCCCCAAACTTTTCTGAACTGCGGACCGGTTGGGCAGGGCACGCACTCCTGCATGCATGAGTGGGCAGGGTGCGCACTCGTGGGTGGGCAGGGGATGCTCATGTGGATGGGCAGGGGCGCTTGTGGATGGGTGGGGTGTGCTTGTGCGTGCGCATGGGTGGGCAGGGCACTCGTGCATGCGGGTGGGAGTGTGTGCAGGGGGGCAGGAGATCAGTTTCTGCAGCCCAGTCCTGCCAAGGACACAGGCCAGCACCGGGCCACAGACTCAGGGTTGGGACCCCCTGCACTAACTGGTCGCCATGCAGCGCACATGGCCAATATCATTCTCATTGTGCCAACTGCGGAAGTGGCCAGGATAGCAATTCTCTGCCTTCCTATACAGCAGACTGCTCAACAGCCTCCTCACTGGAATGGTCAGCTGTGCAGAGATGCAGGGAAGTGCTGGCTGGGCTACTTCCACGATTAGCACAACAAGAACGATGCAAGCTGTGCGCACTGCAGATCAACTGGTTAGTGGACTGGCTGGTTCAGGTGGGAGGTACTAGACTTCCCAGGCACCTGTGGTACCAATATTCATATTTGTATCCCTAGGGATATGAGTACGAATATCCCATGACTAGTCAAGATCAAATCCTGCCAAACTAATCTTATCTATATTTGATGGAGGACCCTTCCTGATAGATAGTGGGAATGCTATTGATGTATTATATCTTGAATTAATCAAAGCCCCATGATCTTCTGATTAGCAAACAAGCTAGGGATGGACTGGATAGCAGTTAACAGATGGATACACAGCTGATTACAAAACCATATTCAGAAAATGCTTGCTGGTGGCTACTTCTCACACTGGGAGGAGGTAACAAGTGGACTACCACAAAACCCATTCCTTGTCCCAGTGCTCTTCAACATTTTTATTAATGACTTGAATGAGGGGGTGAAAGAAATGCTTAGCATATTTGCAGATGACACAAAATTGAATGGAACAGCTAATACCCTGGAAGACAGAAACAAAATTCCAATATAACTTGAGAGGTTTGAGCATTGGACTGAAAATAACAGAATAAAGTTTAACAGGGATGAGTGCAAAGTTCTATAGCTGGGGGAAGAACAAACACACAGTTACAAGATGAGGGATACTTGACTCAGTAATACTATATGCAAGAACAATCTTAGATTTGTTGTAGATCACAAACAGAATATGAGCCAATAGAGCAAATGGGTTGTAAAAAAAAGGAAAATGCTATTTGAGACTGCAGTAACACAAATATATTCTCCAAATCCCGTGAAATACTAGTTCTTTTCTATTTGACACTGGTTAGGCCGCCTCTTGAGTACTGTTGTCCAGTTGTGAACACTGCGCTTTAAGAAGGATGCTGACACTGGAACAAGTTCAGAGGAGGGCAACAAGTTCAAAACAGGGGATTCTAAATAAAGCCCTATGAGGAAAGACTGAAAAAAGTGGGTATGTTTGGATTTGCGGGGGGGAGGGAACTGAGGTGAGATATGATGATGATGTTTAGGTAAAGGTAAAGGTTCCCCTTGACATTTAGTCCAGTCATGTCTGACTCTAGGGGCTGGTGCTCATCCCTGTTTCCAAGTCGTAGAGCCAGTGTATGTCCGTACACAGTTTTCATGGTCACGTGGCCAGCATGACTAGACACGGAATACCGTAACCTTCCCACCAAGGTGGTACCTATTTATTTACTCATTTTTTACATGCTTTCAAACTGCTAGGTTGGCAGGAGCTTGGACAAGTGACGGGAGCTCACTCCGTCACGTGGATTCGATCTTATGACTGCTGGTCTTCCAACCTTGCAGCACATAGGCTTCTATGGTTTAACCCACAGCGCCACCACATCCCTACATATGAAGGAGATCAGCATAATGTGCTGTCCTCCACGGAGAGCAGACAAGATATGATAGCTGGATGTGCAGGAGGAGAATTGATTAAAATAGAAGAGGGAGAAATGGGGAGGAGCAAGGCTGTGGAAGTATTCTTGGCGGAGGGTAGACCGAATAGAAAGTGGGAGGAGCTAGATTTAATGAGATGGGATGAGATAAAAGAGGAAGAAGGAGAGGGAAGAGGAGAACATGATAGAAAGGAGAATGAAGACAAGGGTACTCAGACGGAGGAAAAAGAATTACAAAGGTACAAACCTATTGAATTAGTGCGGGAGTTTCCCAATCTTAGAACAGGAGGAGGACTGTTACCTGACCCCCCCCCCCAGTCCAAAAGAGAAAGATAAAAGTGAAATCAGGATGGAGTACGGTAGCGGTGCCACTTGCTCAGGATATCGGGAAGAAGGGGACCCATATTGGTGCCACAAGCTACCTACCCTATCTAGAGGGGAACTACGTGAAGCATCCCTGTTGTGGGACGATGTGTGCAGTCTTGAGTTTCCCAACGTGGAATAAGGCCACGGCAAATCTGTCTGGGATGAAGAAGGAATGAAAGAGACAAGGACTATGGACTTGAATAAGGTTAAAAGTTACAAATTGTTGCCTGAACTGAGTAGTTTAGATCCGTTCTCCGTTGACGTTCCAGAAGTTAAAAAGAATAAAGAACCTTTGTTTGTACCGTTAGCCTCGTCTCCTTCTATTTTTTCCTGCTGAAAAGAAGGACCCCCCTACCACAGACAAAGAACCCAATCACACTACATGATGACGTTTACATGCCATCAAATCGCCTGGACTTCTAACAACCCTATGAATGAGAGATCTCCAATACAGATGGGCACAAACCTTAGTTCAAAGGTTGATGCACGTTCGGTGCCACACCCACACAGGCATTGTGTGGGCGCCCTGTATTTCCCCTTCCCGCCTCTTCAGGGCACTTGGCCATTCCCTGGGTAATATGCACTTCCCTGCCTGCCTCCTCTGCATGACTGCCCACTCACCATTCACAGCTGTGCTTCCCTCTTCCCCCTTCTCTGGCAGCTGCCCACTCCAAGGCAGTGCTGCAGGAATCCCTGCCCCACCTCCTCATCTGAGTGGGCAGCTATTTGCAGAGGTGGAGGAAGGAAGCACAGCTGGGAACCATGAATAGAGGCATTGCATAAACCATCACAAACCTCTGAACCAAGGTTCGTGCCCATCTCTAATCTCCAACATGCCCTCTCCTCAACAGTCCTGCTAGGGAATCAATCCATCACATATTTGGTTTTCCTAATTTCTCACAGCATTTATCATTTCCCAGCATTATTGTCTTTTACAGAAAATCTTGTTGTCTCATGGTGTGCCCAAAGTACGGCAGCCTTAGTTTCATCTCAAAGATTATTCAGGCTTCATTTGTTCTAGTATCCTCGTTTTCAACTTTTTGGCAATCCAGGGTATCTGCAAAGCTCTCTTTCAGAACCATACTTCAAATGAATAATTTTTCTTCCTGTCAAATTTCTTTCCTGTCTAGTTTTCAAACCCATACTTGCTGATTCAGAATACATGAGTGTAGATGACCTTGGTCTTGGTCACCATTGACACATCCTTACACTTGACTCTCTTTCCTCATTCCTTAATTGCTGCCCTTATGAGTCTCAGTCTTCTTCTGATTTCTTAGCTGCAGTCTCCATTTTGATTGATGGTTGAACCAAGGTATACAAAATCTTTTACTATTTCAACTACTTCACTGTCAGCATTTAAGATGTATAGGTTGTCTCTACTCATGATTTTTGTCTTCTTAGTGTTCAATTGCAGTCCTGCTTTTTAGAAGTTTCTTCTTTCACTTTCCCTAACAGTTGTTTCAAGTCATTGCTGCTTTCTGCCAGTAAGAATATGTCATCTGCATATCTTAAATTACTGATGTTTCTTTCACCAATTTTCACTCTTCATCTGAATCTAGTCTGGCTTTCTGCGTGACACTTTCTGCATACAGATTGAACTGATAAGGGAATAACATGCACTCTTGTTTTACATCTTTGCCTATAGGAAACCATTCTGTGATGGTGTGGTAGCATTCTTAAAATATTAGAAAGAGTATCAGAGGTGCAGGGTCTGTTAATCATCCCAGAGTACAGGACAAACAATAATGGGCTGAAGTTACAGGAAATCAGTTTTTGGTTGAATACCTGGGAAAACTTCCTGTTAAGACCACTAGTACAATGAAACCAATTACCTCAGGAGGTGATGAGCACTTGAACACTGGAAGCATTCAAGAGAAAACTGTGTCACATATACTTCAACTTGGATTCCTGCATTGAGCAGAGACTCAGTGGCCTTACAGGTCCCCTTCCAAGTCCATTATTCTATGAATCCTGTTCTACTATAGTGCAAATTTATTTCTAAATATTTAAGCAGCCTGATAACCTTGCTTAAATGTTGACATATATTAGTTTTCTTAGGTCATTATTTATATTATTTTTTGCTGGCATTTGATTGATTGCTGAATATTATTTTTTTATTTGAATACTTATTTTTATGAATTAAGCCATTCCGAAGGCTATGCTGGCTGAACAAGTGGGGTAGCAATAACAATGAAGAAGGAAGGAATGAACTCTGTGAAATACTGTATGTCACTCAGCTCCTTCCGCTGGTGTTTTTTTTTCCTGGCCCATCAAGTATATTCTATATGTAGCACAATTCCAAGCATGCTTACCTGGAAATACATTCAACTGCATTAATTGGGACTTACACCTTGTTCAGGATTAAAAGAGAACAGAAAAAAAACTCAGCAATTAAAAGCATCAGATAGCAAAGGTTAATTGTGGTTATATGATATATTACTATTTTTAAATATTTTAAATTTGATTTGCCCAAATTTTATTACACTTGCGGTTGCAGTCGTACGCGCACCTCTACTTTGTTATGATCATGTTTTCGATAAAAAGAGTTTAACTTAAATTACCTAGACACTTCTGTCTGGTTTTCGCACAGTCATTCTGATCAGACAGGTTTTGGAACAATACAAATTTAGCAGCGTGCCTTAATAGCCACGAGCGAGACTAACTCGCACGTAGGATTGCCCTTCCCGCGATTAGGGGCCCAGGGGGCCCACCAGGCCAACAGCCCGCCTCGTGCCCTTTTCGGCCCAAAGACGTAACTAATCCGATAAGGGGACTTAATTTAAGGGAAGCCATTCACTTAACACACACTCGCGCGTCAGGAGACCTCCTTCCGCTCAACACTTGTTTCCAAGACTGACTCCTTTTTCCACTCACTCCGCGGGCCAGCGGCCGGCAAAATACTGTAGCTTCCGCGAGCTGCTTGGGAGTAATAAAGAGCAACCTGAGCAGGCTACTTCAGCTGTTCTGTGGCTAAGAGGGAAATGAATAAAAGCAAAGAGGTGGGAGGGCACAAAATGGCGCTGTTCCGTTTACACCCCGCCACTCCACCCCCGCCTTCCTCTCTTTTTCTAATAGCCAAGACTCTCAGACACCCACACGCCCCTTTCCAGACTACACACACGGGCGGGAGAGCGAGAGCAAGCGGCAGCGTTACCGCCTCCTCCATTAACAAACATGACACTAAGCTCTCCGTCCTCCCGCCTCTTTCCCTCCCCTCCCTCCCTCCCTCCCCCCCTTGGGGCCCGCAGCCGCCGTCGCGTCCTCGGTGTGGCGTGGGGTTCTCAGCCGGCCTCGGGGTGGCGGCCTGCGGGCCAGGCTCCCAGAGCCGCCACGGGGCGCGCTGTGGTGCGCTAGGCGCAGGCTTCCCCCAGCAGGTGGCACCGGGATCCCAGGCGGCGCTGCTGCCGCCGCCGCCGCCGCTTCGTCAGTGCCACACGCGAGCCATTGATTTGCTTCCCTCTTTTGCCTGCCTTTCGCCCCCCCCCCGCCAACCTCCCGGCTTTCTCTCTGTACGCGCACCCGTGGCTAGGCTGAAGCCGGCAAGGCTTTCCCTCTTTCCTCCGTAACTAGGGGGAAGAGGGGAGGGGGACGGCAGCCCCCTTTTTCAAAGTTTGGAACTGAATGGGGGGAAGATTGGAGCTTAGGCGAGGGAAAGTCTGGAGCCAACTTGTCCCAGTTCCCTTCTCTTCTGTTTCTCTGCACTTGGAACTGAAATCGCCCAGTTCCAGTTTTATTTTTTGCTGATTAAAGAGACGGACCTTGGTCTTCCTTGCTTGGGTGGCTGCTGTACCCAGCCCTCTTCTCACTCACTCGCTCGCCCCATTTGATTTCTCCTTCCTTTCTTCCTCCTTCCTCCCTCTTGCTCACACCATGGAGTTTACTGAGAGGAAGAGAAGCAGGAAATCCCAAAGCTTTAAACTGATAAATCAAGGTAAGGGGAGGGGGGTTGTTTACGCGATATTTGTTTTTGTTTCTGGGTAGAAAAAGAGTTTTATGTCTAGGTAGTTGGGTTATTTCAAGAGAGGAAGAACAGGATGTTATGAAATGTCTGTCCTTCCCTTCTGTCCACCTCTTTTTATGCTTCCTGCTGTCTCTCTTTATTATTTAAAATATCTAATTGTCTTCACAGTGGAAGCGGTGGGCTTGTCTCCATTTTTAATATAATAGGCACTTTTTTCGCATTCACATGACCTATAAAAAAATTTAAAGTTAGATTGTGTTTTCTTGGTAACAGCAATTTTTTTAAAAAGCCTGATCAGGAAATTAGCAAAACAATAATACTGTACTTAGAAAGAGATGAGCATTTTTAAAAAAAGTATTGAATTCCTATGGCCATCCGTTGTCAGTTTTTTCTTCCCTTCCTTTATGAATCGATTGTGTACAGATAGCATTTTAACGAAGAGCTTCGTAGACGTTGCCGTAAGCACACACAACCACAACGCAGCTAATTAATTGTACATGAGCAAAGAGGAATTGTTGGCATGCAACTTGTTCTTTCACTGTGTGTGAGTGAGCTCCTCAGAAAAGGAATGCAGATTTTTAAGCAGAATAATTTACGTTAAACGTTTTTAGATTCACACTAACAGGTTCGGCTGAGGTATATATAGTTCCTTGGTGTTGTATAACAGGTGTTCTACTTGGGAAATTGTTACTGTATTTAATTTCACCTTAAAATGTGTCTGGGTAAGATATTTCAGATTGAGTAGACATATTTCTGTAAGCTACATATGTGTCTTGCATGCTAAGTTTAAGGTAATATTTTTAGTATAATGGCATTAATATAAGGCATTCTATTAAATAATTGGGACACACCCCTTTAACTTGTCATTCTAGGAAGATTGGATGCAAGATTTCTGAGATCAGCATGAAGGAATATTACTAGGAGAAACAATAACCAACCTAAATGTTAGTTTTCGGCTGAATCCATGGCAGCACATGTCTGTTTATTTTTTAACTCCTAAGGTTATGTTTGCCATGTGATAGCTGTGTTGTTGGACAGTAGCAAGTTAGGGCTGAAGTTGGAAATTGTCACACAGCAAAAATGTGACTGATTTGTTTCAGAATGATTTGCCTTCTGAAACAAAGTTACAAATATATAGGTAGGTTTTAGGATCCCATGTAGGATGTATGCTAGTACATACTGTACATGGTTTTTCAGACAGGCTTTTCCTCCAGTCAATTAAACTGTTTTTACTTTTTCTTTACTTTTTCTTTCATCTTTCCATCTTGGCAAGGTTTTTGTATAATTTTTATATAATTGTTAATTTTTTTGATATTTTAATGTTTTAAGATACTGTTTGTTGTGTTTTTATGTATGTAAGCCGCCCCGAGTAGACCTGGTCTAGAGGGGCGGGGTATAAATCGAATTAAAGTAAAATAAAGTAAAAGATAAGGTTTCATCAGATAGGTTTTCAGTAATAAAAAGGAAATACTGTACAAGCTATGCTCAGCAATCTTGGCTCTAATTCTTCTGCAAACTGTTCTGAGCTCCTGTTTACCTGGGAACTTTACCTTTTGGATGTTATGTTTTAGAAGACCAGAGACAAAGCACTTACTCAAATTATAGTCTGAAAAGTGTGTGGTTGATCACACACTTTTGTGGTGTTATTTTTATTTTATTTGAGTAAAAAATTGTTGCCACTAAAGTTATGTATTAATAGGTGTCACCCTACTGACAGGCCTGTTTCCTCTGCTTGAATCACGACTGTGGTATCATTGGCCATTCTGCTTCCTATCATGGAACCAGTATGCACTTCCCAGACCTGGATTACAAAATTTAATAAGAGAACATGAGGCAGTAATTTATTTATGATGGACTCATATGTTTGCTATACACAGCTAAAGCTTTGAGTGTACAAGTCATGATACTCAACATTTCACATTTGTTAAGGACTTTCTTTATTAAAATAAATAAACTACATTTTGATTTGGTAGTATGGATAGGAGGCCAGCTTGGGTTGGCTGTTTGGGAATGTAGGTCTCTCTTTTATGAATTCTCTGACAGGTGATCACTGCTCCTGACATCTTAGATTAAATTATATAGCAAAGATTCTTCAGGACAGTAGAATCGCAAGTCAGAAGCAACAGGAAAAATAGTTTGTCTCCCAATAGAACGTCAAGTTGGAAGTACAAGGGAAAAAATCATAAACGGTTGCCACATCAAAATAACAATATATGGTGCCTCCATGTCACTAATGTACAGTGGCTATACCCTGACATCTGAGCGTTCAGCCTGGAGGCAGGTGTTGCATCATGGCCTCTCCCAATTTGAAGAGACCATTGTCCAGCAGGTCGAGGCAAAGAGGAAGTCACAAAAGCAGCAAAACCAGGGAGCTGGACAGGGGACAGACTGGATTTGTCTTCAGTGTGGAAGGGATTCTCACTCTCAAATCAGCCTCCTCAGCCACACTAGATGCTGTTCCAAATCCTCCATACAGAGCACGTGTCTTTCAAGACTGAAGGATGCCTAACTAAAACAATGTACAAAGAAGGACTTTGCTGTGAAGCTTCCCACAAATGACTGTGTGTTGAGTTTTGTTTTTTGTCATTGTCTGTTTGTCTCATTAATTGAGTCATAGCTCTCACACCCATAATGTCTTCTGTTGCACTTGCAGCATTATATCTGTTGAACCTCAAACTTTAAGCTCAAGGGATGGAGTATGCTAAACTATTTGTTACATTCTCAAGCTTTGAAGGGTTAACGTTCCTGTTCAAAATTACAGTGGGGTCTTGACTTGAGAACTTAATCCGTATTGGAAGGCAGTTCTCAAGTCAAAAAGTTCTCAGGTCAAATCTGCATTTCCCATAGGAATGCACTGAGAACCATTTGATCTGTATCTGCTCTTTTCCATCCATAGAAACTAATGGGAAGCTGCTATTCTGCCTTCGACCACTAGAGGGAGATATTTTGTTTCTTTTTTTCTTAGGTCAAGAAAGGTTCAGGGAAGGCAGGGAAAATACAGTCCAGGCAGTACCAGGCAGTCTGAAGACTGTCTCCCAATCCACTCTCTAAACGCTGGGAGGAGTGAGGAAGCAGACAGATACCCTTTTCACTGGCCAACAGTTAAGTGAAAGTTCACATTTTGCACTTTCCCTGCCTCCCACGTGGGTTTTTTTCAGTTCTTAACTCAAATCTAAGTATGTAAGTCAAGTCAATATTTTCCTATGAGAGTGGTTCTTAAGTCAAAATGTTCTTAACTCAAGCCATTCTTAAGTCAAGACCCCACTGGTATCCAGGAAGGAGATCATTTTTTTTCAGACTTGTTCAAGCATGCTTAAGCTTGTAGTTTGTGAAGAGGAAAGGAGTTCCACAGATGAAAATGTCTTTTGGATGCCCTTAAATTGTAGGTAAAGTAGCTAATGTGATGTTTTTACAGTGGTACCTCGACTTAAGAACTTAATCCATATTGGGACTGCATTCTTAAGTCGAAACGTTCTTAAGTCAAAGCACCATTTCCCATAGGAATGCATTGAAAACCATTTAATCTGTACCTGCTGTTTTTCATTCTTAAATCGAGGCACTGTTCTTAAGTCAAAGCATTAGTTCCCATAGGAACTAATGCAAAGCTGGTTACTCCGTATCTACCACTAGAGGGTGAATTTTTTTATTTTTTCTTCTTTTGACCTAAGGTGAACTTAGGTCAGAAAAAGGGCAGGAAAGGTGTGGGTTTTTTCTCCTTTTTTTGGTTCTTAAGTCGAGGCTCTGTTCTCAAGTCAAAGCAACTTTTTGCGAACAGAGCCGTTCTTAATTCGAATCGTTCTTATGTAGGGATGTTCTCAAGTTGAGGTACCACTGTATCTGATTTGGGAAATTGTGGCGCCTAAGGTGTTTTAGGAATTAACATTATACAGAAGGCTCAAACTACTATATTTTACATGATACATAAACACAGGAGTTTGGCAGCAAGAAAAGTTTTGCAAAAATGTTAGGTATATTGGATGAAATTACAATGTTTATAGTTGTCGAAACAATATGTCTCAGTTGCAACACACAATGTACTGTATATGTATGGGTTACAAACTTTGCTAGTTTTAAGGGAAATCATGAATAATTATGTGCTGTCAAGTCAATTCTGATTTATGGTGACCCTTTTCAGGGCTTTCTATGTAGAGTAATGAGAAGCAGGTTACCATTCCCTTCTCCTGGATGCACTTCTGGGACTATGCAGCTTGCCTAAGGCTGCACAGCCTGGCTCTTCTGGGATGCACAGTGGAGAATTGAAGTCCCAACCTCTGGCTTCGCAACCAGATACCTAACTCACTGAGCTATCCATCTAGCTTTCAGAGGAAATTTGTTGTTGTTACATGCATTCAAGTCACCTCTGACTTATGGCAGCCCTGTGAACGAGTGCTCTTCAAAATGTCCTGTCTTCAACAGCCCTGCTCAGAGCTTGCAAATTTAAGCTTAAACTCATATTTGGGCTTTCTCTTTCTTGCTGCCTTCAAAATTTCCCAGCATTATTGTCTTTTCCACAGAATCTTGCCATCCCATGATGTACCCAAAATAGGACAACCCAATTTTTGTCATTTTTGCCATCAGAGAAGCTTCAGGCTTGATTTGATCTAGGACTCACTTGTTTGTCTTTCTGGCACTCCAGGATATCCATAAATCTCTTATCTAGCACCAAATTAATCATTTTTCATCTTATCAGCTTTCTTTTCTAGGTTTCTGTATATAGTAATCAGGAATACAGTAGTGTGAATGATCTAGGTCTTGGTGTCCAGTGATCAGAGGAAATAGTAAATGCTAAATATGCCCCTTTGAAATAAATGGATTATGTACAGTCATGTTGTGCTTTTGGTGGACTGTGTATAGTGTCTTCTCTGGAATATTCAGTGGGAGAGACTAATGGGGGTAGAAACTCCAGATACACAGAACCGGGTCCTGAATTCAGTAATTAAATTTAATGTAGAAATATTAATTTATTTAACACTTTGAAATACAAAAAAAATTCTGCTGCAATACTGTGAAAGTTTGTGACCTGTACAGTAGTTAACTTTCATAGTTTTTAATGCAGGCATGTTTCCCAGCCAATGAAATACTACATTTTGAATATTATATTTGTCTCATGAGTTGTTTCATAGATCACTTTTTTTCATACTAGAACTTCATTGCATAACAGCATTTAGATTTGGCAATATACTCTGTCTTGGGAAAAGTTAGAAACTATGAACATTTATTTATTTATTTGGACTTAGTGCAATTTACTTAGATCTTTGAATTTCTGCTCCCCATGAAAATGTCTGAATGGGCTCCATGCTCTTGCATAGTTGGACATTTCAAATTTAACAAGTAGAAGTTCTGGCTGTACTGTAGAGTACCTCTGTCTTTCAGTTTTAAAGCTAGTTCCCAACTTTTCGTAACACTTTAATGTGACAAAGAAATTAAGCCACAGAGAGGCTGTGTTGCTGGATGGGACTGGGGACAGGTTTGTTTTCTGTGGCTGAATTTACCAGCAGTAGAAAACAGGTTTAGTGCACATCACAGTTAAGTCTGTGAGTGCACATGCTGATGTCCTGTATAAATAAAATGACTCCCAGGTGCTCATATAGCCATAGAGAGAAGTGTTGTTGAATTCCGAGACACTGAATTATATAAGCAAAACCAGACAGCTATTTGTTTCATTTCTACTCCAGCCTTTTCAGGGGTATTCGACCTTATTGACTCAGCCATGAATCACAGTGATCCTCCTGGGGGCAGGGGTACAATTTTTCTTATCCTTTGGTGTCTGTGCAGGTCAACACACCTCTAGGCATATGCCCGTTATCATGATTGACATATTGATAGAAATAATGAGTGATAAGAAGATTCAGACTGGAAGCAGAAGGGAAAATAAATAAATACATACATACGTATGTACATGTTATTTCTGGGCATAACATTTTCCTGAGCATGCAATCCCATGTAGTCTTACCTAGATGTAAGACCTACTGAATGCAGTAAACAGACTTATGCCTGAGCTGTAAAAGTTATTAAGGCTATTGTTCTTTGCCCGTTGACTTTGAATTCATTGCCTTTTTAAGGCCATGGGGCTAACTTATGGTGCCAATAAATATATCCATAAATAGTTTAAAATATTTTTTAAATCTTGAAACTTAATACGATCCGGATGTCATGGATTGTTTTTCTTGGCTTCTTATCAAAATCTTTAACAAAAACCCCGTTATGGCAAACCACTATTGTTTCCTCTATTTTGCACCTCAGAGAGCAAGAGTAAGATGTAGTGACCTATCTAAAGGCTCCAGGTGAGTTAATTGCTGAAGTAATATTTAAATTCCTTACTTATGCTATAGTCTCGTTTTTACCTGTGGCATCATTCTGCTCTGCTAGATTACTTCTGTCCCAGCCATTTTTTGCTAGTTTGCCACAATCTTCTCCTGAACAAATTTGCTTGCAGTTTTTGTCATAGTTTAGAGCATTGTACTGTATATTTTTCTGTCATCAGAATTGCACACTAATGAGAACAGAGATTGAATGAATGCATGTTCTTTTTTCCCTGAGGATGTTTTTGTAAAGTATACTTACAAATTAAGTGTAATGTGGCAGTATGTATTTATGTACCATCCTCATAGCATACAGTTGCAAACTGACATATTTATAGTAATTTCTAATGTTGATGTGACTTGTTGCTTCTAAAGCACCTTTTCTTGATGCTTCCATCACAGAAAATGGCCTTTCAGAAGCAAGATGTTGAACCCATCTTTCAATCCAATAGTAGTTTTTAAAGTATTAGATGATTTTTCCAAGGGGCTTCCAAGGGTTGGCCTATAATTGTTTATCACACTTAGGCTAGACAACTATTTTTAAAATGTAATGTTCTACATGTTAGTACCTTACTCTTTGTATCTGAGATTGTTAGAAGACCAACATCTCTATTGAATGAATTCCGTCTATTCTCCTCATTGTATGCCTCAGAGAGCTCCAAGCATTTTGTCAGTTCATGCAAACCAATTTCCTTTTGATTCTTTAGCCACTGAGTTGAGGAGAAGCCATCTCTTTTTAGTTTTGCTGTTGAAGAGTTCTGGTGCAACAAACCTTAAAAACCAGAATGTAGATGTAAATTAGGCAAGGAGATCCTGCCATCTTTATCACTAATCAGTTCTTTATGGAGATGGAGTGATTTTACAAGGCAAATTCAATTACCTCTGGGCTTTTCTGATAACAGGGATTAAGCAAATATGATACGATTCCTCTAATATAGTCACATAGTGGATGAAAATTCTCAATGAAATAGGACATTTTTTAAGTTCTTTTAAACTACCTCTGGTCTCCGCTATCTGGGCATCTCGTGTGTGAAAACTGGCTAAATGTTCCTTATTTTACTTCTTAGTGTAAAATTTGATATTCATTTGTACCTTCATAAGATGTAATAGATGTTGCATGCAATACAGCCCATTAGTCCTTAAGGTTCTCTATTATTTTATTCTGTCAATTATAGACCTTACCAGTAGTAAGGTCTGTAACAAAATCTAAGAATATAGGGCCCCCCATAAATGCCTGTGATAGTTTTCTTTCTTTAGTGTCTGCAAGTAAGCAGGTTTATTGTTATTTATTCAGTAAGTAGTTCTGATGAAAAGGAAGCCTGTATATTCATTGTCTGTGTTCAGTTTTATCTGAAACTGCTATTAATTTCCATTCATAGAGCCTGATCTGTTCCCATTAGAATTCATTGGCATCCTTCCCAGATAAAAGGCCAAAGAGCTGAAAGGTTATTCCTTGTGTTTCCCACTAATTTTATTGTGAGGGAAGGCTTGCAAATCTCTATTGATCTGTTAAGGATGGCAGACCTGTCATTTCAATCCAAAATTCACATGCATTTTGTAAGACAAGAACCCAGATAAGACATCTGGCCTGTTAATTTAGTGTGAAAATGAACATCACAACTGAGGGCAGGCATAGCTGTTTTCTAAAATATGTAAAATATTTTGGTTAAGTGTTTTTAGCATAAGCAGAGGGCTTTGTCTATTTCTAGGCACAACTGACATAGAACATGTTTTCTTTGACTGATCTGGTGTGCATGGTATAAAACGGCAGATATACTGCTGAGCTGTGAGTTAAAATTGCAGCAACATAATCAGTGTTCATTTTTTTCAGATCACTTGATTTCTAATTTGTTTACTTTTTTTTAATTCCAGATTATCATCATGAGGCTTACAAGATATCTGACTATAGTAATGATGTTAACGGAGAGGCCAAAGAAGCACAACCATTTTATTTAGGTACGTTCTCATTTTGATTGATTTCTAAATGCCACATCTGTAGTGGAGAGGGAGTGTGCATGTGAGAATTATAGCATGCACATAGAATGCACCTGCCATTGTTTGATAGGATGTTCCTTCCAAAGGTCTCTCTGTTTTGCAGATTGCCAGCATATCTTTTATTAACACTTGCTAAAAATGTTGTAATTTGAGACATAAATGTTTATTAGTGTCTACACACTGCACTAATTATCACTCACCCAGAGAACCAAATGCTGACTTTGCAATTTTGCTGCTCTGTGCTCAGCCAATTTACATAGCATATTTGTTGGCATGCTTCACTGGCAGTAGTTTGTGTAATTGGAGTATTACATCTTTGACATCTGGATAACAGAAATTCAATTTCCAGGAAGCCACTATTTGTTTCATTTTGCTTTGACCATGGGTGGGATTAATGTGTTGTCTTAATATAATGTCCCTTCACCTCTGCAGGCATGCCACTTATCTTAACCACAGCAAAATTAAATTAAATCAGCTGTCTAAAATGTGCAAGGAGAATACTGAAACATTTGTCTGCCTAAAAGAAACTTAATGTGACTTTATCAGTGAATTGCTCATTACTCTCATGATTGCTCGTACAACAATTCTATTCCTTCATATTTCACTTCTTGTACCTGTCTCATACTTTCAATACTGCAGAAAAATGCCAAGCTACTCTTTGTATTTTTTGTCTGGTAAAAAAATATTTACTGTTTGATTTCATGGATTTTAAACAGCTCCCAATAAAGCACAGGTTCTCCTGTGTATAAGGACCAGACATTGCTGAGTTCAGCTGGAATCAAAGATATGATGTATTGTGTAGCCCAGTTCTTGCAGAATTCAAGGCATTCAGCTGGGCAGCTCACATGGTGGAACATCAGCATGCCCACACTGGCAACTACAGATATTGCAGCCCTACCTACACGCCAGAAGTACATGAAGAACTACAAATGTAGGCTGAGCTCACCCAAGGACAAAAAGCTGCTTGTCAGAAAATCCCAGAAGTAGGAGACTCATGGGTGGAAAGTGGGACTTCCTCTTTCTGCTCAGTTGGCCTTAACAGAACTGAAAGAGAGTAGAAGTGGACAGAACCCTTAAAAATGTGTTCCCAATAAAGAACAGTTTCTTGAGTCTTATACAGTTCTGTCCATTCCGATTGGCATGTCACAGCAATGCCAATTTCAGATTCAGACCATGGCAACCCTAGCCAGTGTAATGGTATCCCATCAAACCTTGCTCTGGCCAAGATACAGCTTGGCTCAGAGAGCTGTTGTGCTGTACTGGAACTCCTTGTTTGCATTCAGGCTATGGACTGACTGACTCGTACTGTGATTTGTGTGTCTGCTTATTGGGGATGGGGAAGAGGTCCTCTGCTCTTTGATGAGAATGGTCTTCAAAAGGGGATCAGAAATGAATAGGAAGGTGGTCTGTATAAAATGTAGTCTGTAAGGATGCAGAGAGCAGAACTGTATTGGTGAGAGAACTGCCATTTTCCAGGGGAAATAACTACAGTATACACTCTGGATTTGAAAGTAGATGTGACAACACTATTCATTTGTATGGAGTGGCTGCTATTCTTAGAACACATTGATCGCACATGTACACCCCAGTATCAAGCTGTGCAGTAATCTTGCATATCCATTGCATTTCATGATCTTTGTTGGTACTGGTACAATGTCTGGGTTGTATTGTATATCATTACTGTACTAAAGGGTCTATACTGTGAAAGCAGTGGATGCTGAGATTTAAAAGAAAAATTATGGAAGTGTATAAGGCGCATGTAAGAATAGTACAGGTATGTAGAATCACAGAAGTCTACAGAAGTTGTGCTCATTCTTTCCTTGGAGATGTTTTCACATTTTAGCGATTTCCTTTCAAATTGCACATAGTTGGTCAGTTTGGGCTTTGTTGATAACATAAGAACATAAGAAGAGCCCTGCAGGATCGGACCAAGGGCCCATCTAGTCCAGCTTCCTGTATTTCACAGTGGGCCCACCAGATGCCTCGGGGAGCATTTAAGTCAATACAAACTACAGTGGACCCTCGACTTACAAACTTTTCGAGCTAAAGATTTCTCTGGTCGGAAAATTTAGGTTCACCTTGCAGCCGGAGAATCGACCTACAGACCAGAAAAAAACCTAAATGGAACAAAAATGGAACAAAAATGGCCGGTTACGGGATTAATCGGTTTTCAATGCATTGTAGGTCAATGGAGCCTCGACCTACAGACTTTTCGACCTGCAATACGAATTAATTCCGTAAGTAGAGGGTCCACTGTAGCAACTATATGAAAATCTTAAAGATGTCTTATTTTCATTTTTCATAGCTTGAGGAAGTTACAGTATATTTGTTCTCAAGAAAAATTTCTACACTATATTCCATAATTATATATTTTTAAATATTGATGTTGCAGTAGGACATGCATTTATTTTTCTTTGTTTTGTGGAACAAGAATTTCTGTTCCACTGACATGAGGCTGCAGAGCTCCCGTTGTGAGTTTCAGCCATTGCCTCCCCTCAACCCTGGACTATACTCTGGAGTTCGTAAGAGTCATGATGCTTATGATTCCCTACCTTTTGTGGAATGCATTACTTTTCCTCCCCACAGCCTATTGTAAACGATTTTTACAATGGTTTTTAGTTTGAAATTCAAATTCTGCTTTTGAAAGGTTAATGTGGAAAACTAATTATGCCATCCTAGTAACCAAATGTACGATGAGACATTTATCTGTGTAATTAACGGTGAAGAATTTTATAGTTTCATAAAACTGAATGCTGCACTGCAAGCAGTCTTCCACATACATTTATTTTGAAGAGGTGCTGAAAGGAGAGATGTTTATGGCTGATATAAAGTAGTACTGAAATATGCAATAGTACAGGTGTCTTCTGTTTTTTACAACACTTTTGTTTTGACAAATTAGACTTTGACAGACCAACAACTTTGTTTTGTCAGGGGAAAATGTGTGAAATAACCTTGTAGCATATAAGAGTGATAGTCACAGCATACATAATCTTCTATGTGTCTACTCAGAAGTAAGGATTATGTTCACTGGTGCCTATTTCTAGCTAAGAAAGTATAGATAGGAATGCAGTCTCAAAGTACCTTGTCCCTAAAACACAATTTTTTATAAAATAAGGAAAAATAGGTTGTAGTCCATTAAGTGTACTCCTACTTTTATCTTTTTTACAAGATAGCAAAATTTCAGTGAATTGAATTGATAAGCTGAATTAATGTTGACACTGGAGTATGTTTTCATTGACTGTTTTGTAATAGCATATAAACTGTTCGGTTTCATACAATATTGTTGGTAGTGCTAACTTGCAGAGATTTCCAAATTCAGATGATAATCTTATCCTTAGCTGTAGTTCACTTCAAATTAAGGGAGATATAAAAGCATAAAAACAGAAAAAGTAAAGAAATTAAATAAATGATCCAAGTGTATATGCTGTTGTTAAGGAGGGAAGCTCATGAATACAGTACTGTAATTCAAGAAGATCACAACTCACATAACTCCACTTGGTCAAAACTAAACAGAGATATTAGTATGTGTAACCAACAACAACCTTAGAAGTGGAAATATAAGTGGAAAATGACAGAAGTATTATAGATAAGATAAAAGTGAAAGCGACAAAAATGGAAAAATTAAAGAGGACATCAAAAATTGGAAATTACACAAGGACATTTGAAACAAAATTAGAGAAACCAAAGAAAGATGGTGATCAAAGCACTGTACAGAAGTAGAGAAACCTAAGGAAGATTCATAATGTCTTTAATATGCATGAAAAATCAAGGAAGTTGCAGGTGTAAAAATAGCAATGCCGGCCACTAACAGAATGTAACAATATTTTGATTTTTGAATTCAAGGGTGAAATTGTGATATCCAATGAGTACAATAAAGAATTTCTTGTAAATAACAGACTAGCAAGAAAAATTTTACTCAAGATTGGTGTGCTGAACCTGAAATACAGAAATCCAAAATGTGACATGACTAATTTTAAAAAAGGCAAAGCTCATAGGTTCAGTGATAGGCCTGCAGAAGTATTAAAGCTGGTAGTGGACAATGACTTTGATGTTTTATTGAATATTTTGAATCAAATTCGCATAACAGGAGACATTCTGAAATTTGGCAGATATCAAACTTTATTGCAAGAAGGAGCAATAAAGTTCCTGTTGTTGAGCAAACAGGAATTTGGGCAATTCTATGAGCTTCTGCAGTATCAGAGCTTTATACTGTTTCAATTAGCCCTGCTGGGGCTTCCCTTAAATATAAACAATGCTTGTAACAACCAGGGAATAGAAGATACCTGTAAACTTATAGTGATCTCTGGCTAAGCAAAACCACTCAGCCATTTATTTATTTATTTATTTATTTATTTATTTATTTGTTTGTTTGTTTGTTTGTTTATTGCCCATCTGGCAACCCAGGCCACTCTGGGCAGTTTACATGGCATAATACAACAGACAATGCAATAACAAGACAAAGTATAAATTAATCAATACAAAATTAAATAAATTAAAACATCAGTGAACATTAACATAAAAAAGGAAAAGGAAAATGATGGCGGGTGGGGTTGAATAATAAGTTGAATCAAGATAGAGTAGAGTCCAGGAAGGCTTGTCTAAAAAGGATTGTTTTTAATAATTTATTGAAAGTTCCCAGTGAGGGCACCAGGCGAATTTCAGGTGAAAAAGCATTCCACAATTGCAGGGATACTGCCAATAAGGAACAGTTTCTAGTCACTGATTTCCAAGCCTCTCTCGGGGTCAGAACCCTCAACCGCCCAGCCTGGGAAGATCTTACTGGATGGGCCAATCTAATTTGGAGGAAGCGTTTTGTCAGATAACAAAGTCTCAAGCCATTTAGGGTTTTGTATATTAACACTATTACCTTGAAGCTGACACGGAAACGAACAGGTAGCCAATGCAGGGCAGCCAAGGTGGGGAAAATATGCTGATGTCTCCTCACCCCATTTAGCAATCTGGCGGCCGAGTTCTGGACCCACTGGAGTCTCCGTGATAGCCCCAAGGGCAGCTCCCTGTAGAGAGCATTGCAGTACTCTAATCTTGAGACTACGTACCAGTACATGGACCTTAGCTAGGTAAGATCTGAACGGTGATTCTTTTGGCCATAGAAAGCTGTCACTTACATCTTTAAGACTGCATGATCCTAGAATGCATATGCTTGTTATGGCCAGAAGAGAATCTGATTGTCATTTTTGGATACTAGTGCTACGTAGATTGATAATTATATATTTTTTTACTAGTTGGATTTTGATCTCACCACAGAAGAATTTGTGACTTTCCTCTTATTTTAATAGTAATTGTCTCGACAACTAAACGGTACACAATCAAATAACAATTAAACAAGAGTAAAAACTAAACATCCTGTCACCCCTTCTTGAAGGAGAACTTTAGAACTCTAGCACCTTTTATTGGCATGTTTGGTTGAAATTTTTAGCTTTACAAACTCCAGTTTAGTGTGAGGCAATGTTTGGGTCTAGTTAAAATCTCACTAATCCTCTTCGTTTTGGAGTACATTTTGACTACAGTACAAATCCAGGAAATTCATTTTCCGTTACTGTGTCCTATGAACACTATGAAGTGTTCTCTGAACAGTCTGTCTTACACTCTGTGCACTTGTCCCTTGCCTACTTTGCTGATAAGATCTAGTTAGGAGGTGGCAACGATGGCCCTCCCAATATTGTCAGACTAGAGCTCCTGTAACTATTCACCATTGGCTGTTTTGATCAGGCTTGATGGCAGTTGTAAACCAGAAGCAGTTAAATGGCCTGAACTGTTCATCCCTAGTCAGGTTTTTCCTTGAAACACATTCCAGGATCAGATGCATTTAATCAAAAACTAGTCTTACCCAATGTGGGGTAGTTAAGAAAAAGCAAAATGTTAACTCCACAATTGCCACTATCCGTTGTTCACTTAGATAAAAGGCATATATAGACACTGCAAGTTTTCAGAAGGTGCAAGAATGAGGAGCACAACTCGCAGCATCAGTAAATGATAGTAGAAATGAAAGGCTGGCAAAAAGAAAGAAAAATACAGCATCCACTGTTTGTTTCTAAGGGGGAGATGACATTTAAGTATCTCATTAGCTATAACAATCTGGTAGCTAGAACGTCCATATAATTCTGTACAAATGCCATTTCTTATCTTATACCTTGGTTAGTATTGTTTTGAACTTCCGTACCTGTATTCTGTAATCTCTTAGAGCAAGGGTTCCCAACCCTGGGTACCCAGATGTTTCTGAATTGCAACTCTCAGAAGTCTTAACTGCCAGCTGTGCTGACTGGGGTTTCTTGGAGTTGCAGTCCAAGAACACCCGGATTACCCAAAGTTGGGAACCACTGCCTCAAAGTGAGAGTTGGGTCTCACTGATGCATTCTGTTGCAGGTGGAGATGTGAGCTCGCTCTCCACTTTTTTTTTGCTAGCATGGCCTAGTCTGCACATATATTTGAATGCAGTGGTAGAATCTTGAAGTGATAGAACAGACTTCTACCTCACATTGTAAGCACAGCAGGCCCTTTTGGAAAGCTTCTCATATAAACAAAAATCCAGCATTGAAACTAGAACATTATTGAGAAGTGTTATCCCTTCCTACTGTAGTACACATTTCTAACTCAGGGGAGTGTTAGAAATGCTACTCTTCTATTTTTGTCTGAAATGGTAACATCCATTCTACTATGTTAGGCTTCTTCATTTTGTTGCATGGATGACTTGTGAAGGCAAAGAACAAATCCATTCTATTAATGTAATTAATAGTGCAAGTGCATGGTCAAATATTACAGGATTTGCTCCACTTATAAAATTGGAGAATTTGATTATTTTTTACTGACCATGTGATGCAAAGGGTGATTTGAATTGATCCTGTAATGAGGAAAGGGGCTACAGGAAATCATAAGGTGTGCTGGAAGAAAGACCAAATGGAAGCAAGCATGTGAATATTGTCCTCAACCACTGGAATTAGCCAGGATACATTTCAAAGGAGAAAGGTCTGTGGCTCTCCTGTTTATCTGAAGAAGGGTTCAAAGCAGGCGTGGATAGGTATGTTAAGTATCTGGAAAAGTTTCTTCCTGCCCAGAGGGTATGGCAATTGGTGCTAAAGGATTAATTCCCATTAAGGAGGTAATCCATTAGCCTGGAGACATTTTGAAGAATTAGCCAGGACAGCAAGTACTTGATGCATCTGTAAATCAGGCTTTGTTCTCTATAAAGAAGCAGAGAAGATGCAGGATGGGGATAACACAGCATTCTATAGTCAGGGGTCATCTCCATCTCCCCAGAACAGATTTGCCTATACAGTACATGAAACTTTGTTCAGGTAGCAATATGGGCTAGGAATAAGTAAGAATTAGATTAGGGAGAGGCTTTCTTGTTTTCCTGAGTGTTTACCTTCTTTGAAAAGACCCAAGATTGATTTTGCAACTTGTAATCAAAATTCTGTGTTGCCAAGAAGCTTTTGAATAACTTTCTCTTTTTGCTTTTTGTTAGTATTTTATCTGTTTTCATTCTTCCTTTTTTTTTCTTTTAAAGAAAATACGTAAAATCCTATGCAAGAATTTTTGCATACAGAGGAAATCTAGGTACAATCCTGTGACATTTAGATGAATTTTTCTAGAATGTATCCAGAAGTAATCTTTCAAGTTATTTTTAAGAAAACAGAAAGCTTTTTAAAAACTGTAATCATCATAGCAACTAACTACTTTGGGTAGCTGGACACTGGTCCTTGGAGTTGTAACTGTAATTAATTAGTTTTAGTTAGTCTTTCTGGCTGTCCAAGGTATTTACAAAGCTCTTCTCCAAAACCATATTTCAAGTGAATCACATTTTTTTCTATAAGTTTTTCCACTGCTTTTATTTCACATCCATACATACTAATAGGGAATACCATACTATGGATGATTTTGACCTTGATCTCCAATGACACATCCTTACACTTGAGGATCTTTTACACTTCCTTCATAGCTGAGCTTCTAAGTTTCATTCTTCTTCTGACTTCTAGGCTGCAGTCTCCATGTGGATTGATGTTTGAACTGAGGTATAGAAAATCTTTAAGAATGTTAAAGTTATGCAGTTCTTCTGTAGTAATGATTTGTCTTCTTAATAGCTACAACACAGCTTTGGGGCTTTCTTTCAATTTCATTAATAGTCATTTCAAGTCATTGTTATGTTCTACTAGTAATATGGTACCTTTTGCGTATCTTAAATTAATGATATTTCTTCTTCCAATTTTCACTCTGCCATCTGATTCTAATCCAGTTTAAGGCTGGGAAAGTTCAAAGGGATGCATGCTACTCTTCAAAAAATCTAGTTATAATATATTTAGGGGTTTAATGGTTAACATTAGCACTTTAAATGTGCTAGGAATGAACTGGTAACCAGTGTAACATCGACATAAAGTGTGATGCCAGTTTTGTTCCTGTCAGCATTTTACCAGCTATATTTTAAACCAGATGAACTTTTTGAAATTCCCTTACAGGCTGCCTCACACAAAGGATGTTACAGTAGTTCAGTTTTGATGTAACTAATGCAAGCTTTAAAGTGTCAACAGTTAAGTATGGCCCTTGGTCTTACTTATTTGTTTATTTATTTATTAAAACAAAATAAAATAAAAAATAAATGAATGAATAAAAAATACATTGGTCCAAGAGTATTTTTGTAGCCCACAACCCCATCAGATGTCTCTGTTTTCCCTCAACAACAACAAAAAATGACCTGCTGCTTCTGGAAGCCTGCAAGAAGCAGTGCTTCATGCTTCAAATAGGTTGGTCCCTCATCCCCGCAGTGTTTAATACCAAACATCACACACCAACTCTGTTCCTCCCCTCCCAAGTTTTTGAGAGTTTGTGCAAACTACTGAGAATTCCAGGAGCAGAAAACTGGTCCCCAGACTCAGTAGTTGCCCATCTCTGATTTAAGGGTAGTTTTTAATCTCCTCTACATAAGACCAAAGCTGGTAACACAAATTGATATTTCACTAACACTGCCTGATCATTCTATGGGAAACCACTGAACACTATACTTTTATTTTCTAAAAAGTGTTGTGTACATTTATTCAGATTAGGAGATCTCAAAAAAAGCACCCCCTGTTTATCTCAATTACATTTTAGCTCAGTTTTCTTTAAATCCTTTCTTTCCAATAAAATGTTCAAGACAGGTTTTCTCAAACTTGAGAGTTTGATAAAAGGTAAATCAGTAATAAGGAGGTAGGGAGTTCCAGAGCTTAGACAGAGGCACAGAAAAATTCTTCTTGTGAGATGTCCTTAGGTGTCATACTACTGCCTTCTTTGAAAAAGAACTCTGTATCTTCTTTCTTCTCAGACTCACTTAGATTAACCAGCAGTGGCAGACATGATCCACTAATAAAGAAGAACTCAGGTCAAGAGTGCAAGTAGTAGAGGCCAGACATCCGTGCAATCTAGCCATATATTCAGGCTGCACAAATTGAAAATTATCCATAACCTGACTAGATATTACACTGATTGCATTTTGTTTTGGCGTTATAGCATCCCGGTGAGAACAGTTACAAAGGATTCCCCCTCCCCACAAGATGTGTCTTGTCTTGTTTATTTTGTTTTGAACAAAATTTTCAGTTATCACAAAAGAACAATGCAACTAACTCAAATGTGCTAATACAACATTTCACTGTGTTGCTTGGCAGATTGCTGTGGAAATTCATGGGTATGGTGACAATAGTTTGTAACACAGCATGTGGAAACATTACCAGGAGGTGCAAATGTTTGTTGGAAGGGGCAAATGTGTCTGCTACCTGTAGAACTTTATTTCTGCCAACATCATTGAGTGATTTCCAAAATGTCCTGTCCTCAACAGCCCTGCTCAGCTTCTACAAGCTCAAACCTGTGACTTACTTGATGGAGTCAATTATTCTCATATTGTTTCTTCCTCTGTTCCTGCTGCCTTCAACTTTCCCCCGGCATTATTATCTTCTCTAGTGAATCCTGCCTTCTCATAATGTGTCCAAAGTAGGACAGCCTCAGCTTCAACCTTTTTGCCTTCAGAGGTAGTTCAGGCTTGATTTAATTTAGGATCTACTTGTTCATTTTTCTGGCAATCTTTTCGCAAATCTTTTCTCTAGCTCTACATTTCAAACAAATCAATTTTTCTTGTCAACTTTCTTTACTGTCCAGTTTTCACATCGTACATGGTGATCAGAAATACAGTACAAGAGTGTGGATGATCTTGGTCTTTGTCTCCAGTGACACAACCTTATACTTGATTATATTTTCTAGTTCCATCATTGCTGCCCTTCTGAGTCTGTCTTCTGATTTCTTACCTGCAGTCTCCATTTAGATTGATGATTGAACCAAAGTATATGAAATCTTTAACACTTTCATTTTCTTCATTGTCAACATTAAAGTTGTATAATTTTTCAGGAATCATTATTTTTGTTTTCTTAATGTTCAACTGCAGTCCTGCTTTGGCTGTTTCTTCTTCCATTTTCATTAGAAGTTGTTTTAAGTTTGCTGCTGCTTTTTGCTAGTAACATGGTTTATTTATGTTTCTTCCACCAGTTGTCACTCCTCCTTCATTTGAATCTATTCCAACTTTCCATATGATATGTACAGACTGGATAGATAAAGAGATTAAATGCACCCTTCTTTGACTCCTTTGTCTATAGGGAACTGTTCTCTCTCTGCATAAAATGAAGAAAGTGAAATTTAAATGGGAGTGTATAGACATTAATTGGATAAATCTAGCACAATTTATTTGTTTGTTTGTTTGTTTGTTTGTTTGTTTATTTATTTGTTTATTTATTTATTTATTTATTTATTTATTTATTTATTTATTTATTTATTTATTTTTATCCCACCTATCTGGCCTTGTGGCCACTCTAGGCGGCTTCCAAATAAAAACAACATATAAATATAAGAGAAAAAGAAAAAAATTTAGATCAATGAACAGATTCTTCAAGATGGAAAAGATGAGGAAAGTAAATGAAGAAAAAGTTAGGTGCCGTCCTGTCCCTACAGCGCTGCCTGGGAGCCGTACTGAAATGGATGCAGGAAAATGGGCTGAGGCTGAATCCGGACAAGACGGAGGTTCTGAGGGTGGGTGGCCCTGTGGATGGTGGCTTGGGAAACTCCCTCATGTTTGGGGGAGTGGTCCTGGCTGCAAAGAGTGCGGTCTGCAGCCTAGGGGTACACCTGGACCTGAATGGGCAGGCAATGCAATGCGGCCAGGATAGGAGAAATATGGTGGTATTTTCTCACTCTACTAAGGAGTCTGGCCGCCGCATTCTGCACCACTTGGAGTTTCCACATCAGCCTCAAAGGTAGCCTCACGTAGAGTGCATTACAGTGGTCTAATCTTGAGATTACAAGTGCATGTACCAAGGTAGTGATGTATAATAATAGTAATAAATACATACTGTCAAGTAAACTGATTTATAACAACCCTTTCCAAGGTTTTCTAGACATAGAGTACTCAGATATGGGTTACCATTAACTTCCTCTGGGTGTGATCTAGGTCTGAGCAACTTAACCAAGGCTATACAGGCTGGCTCTTCTGCCAGGAGACACAGTAAGGAATTGAATTCCTCACCTGTGACTTCACTGCAAGCAATTTCATTTTTTAAAAATAGCATAAAGCACAGATTTGGTGTGCTTTATGCTACTGAACAGAGTTTGAAGAAAAGTACTGTCAAGTATTTAACCCTTGAAAAGGGCATACACAGTGGTGCCTCGCTTGATGAGAATAATCCGTTCCAGCGAAATCGCTGTGGAGCGAAATCCTTGTCAAGCAAAATAAAAAAGCCCATTGAAATGCATTGAAAACCGGTTCAATTAGTTCCAATGGGCGAAATACCTCAGCGTCCAGTGAAGATCCTCCATAGGGCGGCCATTTTCCGATGCCTGTGCAGTGAAAAATCCATCCTGAACACAGCAGGGAGCCATTTTGAACGGCCGGCAGCCATTTTGAAAACCCGACATCAGCTGTTTTGATCGTCATAATGCGAAAAATCGGTTCCCGAAGCAGGGAACCAATTGTCGCAAAGCTGATTTTGCCCATTAAAACATCGTTTTGCGATTGCAATAGCGATCGCAAAAACATTGTCGTGAAGCAGATTCATCATCAAGCAAGGTAATCGTTATAGTTTGGCGGCAGACGAAATTGGCAATTATAGGCCCATAGCCAATGTTTCTTTCATGAGCAAAGTGGTCGAGAGGGTGGTGGCTGACCAGCTTCAAGCACATTTGGATGAAAGAGATGCCCTGGATCCGTTTCAGTTGGGCTTCAGGCCGCGCCACGGTAATGAGACGGCATTGGTCGCCCTGTACGATGACTTGTTGAGGGAGGCCGACAGAGGTAAAATATCTTTGTTGGTCCTCCTCGACATCTCGGCAGCCTTTGATACCGTCGACCACGGTATCCTCCTGGGGCTGGGTATCGGTGGCTTGGCTCTGGCCTGGTTCCGTTCCTTCTTGGAGGACCGCCCCAAGAGAGTGCAGCTTGGGGAGAGTATTTCGGGCCCATGGAGTCTCAAATGTGGGGTTCCACAGGGGTCGATCATCTCCCCAATGCTGTTTAACATCTATATGAGGCCGCTGGGTGGGGTCATCAGGGGGTGTGGAGCGGCGTGTCATCAATATGCTGATGACACCCAGCTCTACATCTCCTTTTCACCAACTGCAGGTGATGCTGTCCTGTCCCTCCAGCACTGCCTGGGGGCCGTACTGCAATGGATGCAGGAGAACGAGCTGAGGCTGAACTCGGACAAGACGGATGTTCTGAGGGTGGGTGGCCCTGTGGATGGCGGCTTGGGAAACTCCCTCATGTTTGGGGGAGTGGCCCTGGCTGCAAAGAGTGCGGTCCGCAGCCTAGGGGTACACCTGGACCCGCTGCTCACCATGGAAACACAGGTGGTGTCGGTAGTCCGCACCGCCTTTTTCCATCTTTGGTGGATTGCCCGGCTGCGACCTTACCTAGACACGGGGGCGCTCACTACCTTAGTATATGCACTCGTAATCTCTAGATTAGACCACTGTAACACGCTCTACGTGGGGCTGCCTTTGAGGCTGACGCGGAAACTTCAGGTGGTGCAGAATGCAGCGGCCAGACTCCTTACTGGAGTGAGAAAATACCAACATATCTCTCCTACTCTGGCCATGCTGCACTGGCTGCCCATCCGTTTCCGCATTGACTTCAAAGTGTTCATGCTTACATATAAGGCCCTAAATAGTTTAGGACCCCGATACTTGGCAGAACGCCTGCTCCCACCTAGATCTACTCGGATCACCTGCACGAGCCAGGAGGTGAGGCTGAGGAGCCTAACGCCGAGGGAGGCCCGGAAGGAAAGGACACGAAACCGGGCCTTCTCGGCGGTGGCTCCTCGCCTTCAGAATAACCTTCCTCCGGTGATTCGTGCAGCCTCTACGCTGGGCACTTTCAAGAGTCAACTAAAAACATGGTTATACGTTCATGCCTTCCGTCCTGTCAACATTTAACTCTTTCTTTATTTTTTTCCCCTTTATTTGTTTTATTATTGTATGTGTTCCGATTATTTGTAATATTCTTATGTTTTACTGTATACACTTTTATTGGAAGCCGCCCAGAGTGGTTGACCAGACCAGATGGGCGGGATATAAATAAATAAATAAACAAACAAACAAACAAACAAACCCTGTCCCACGCAGTTCAGAGGGCTGACTGTACAGCTTAGAGCAGGGGTGGGCAATTAATTTCTATAGGGGCCCACATGAAAAATCAGTTGTAATTCGTTCACCGCAGGGGGGGAAAGGGGAAAAAAACCTGACACCGAGCTAACTCACCTGTCCTCTGTTCCCCCGTGGCCTTCCTTTCCGACTGACTTCTATCCCGTGCAGGCAACATGATGCGTCATCACGTCACTTGCGCAAGGATTGCTTCCGGCCTCTTGAGCCGCAGGCTCCGCAGTCTGCAGCTCAAGAGTAACAGTCAACTCGTGAGATCCCAGCATTGGATCTCACGACTTTTGCTTACTGCCATGCTGGGTGACTGGAGCCGGAGCTCTGGCTCACTCAGCAGTGACGGGTGGGCTGGACAGGAGCGACTCTCAGGCTGTATGCGGCCCGCGGGCCTCACTTGGCCCAGGTCGGCTTAGAGGGAATGTTGGTCCCTGTCAAAGAGGTACACTGGAGACTTGAACTCCCAACCTAAACCGCTGAGCTGGCCAGCTGTTCTTACAGTAATTCATCCATAAGGTTATGGATGGAACAGGTATGGACAGTGGCAACATAAACTAACACTAAAACTGCATTTCACATTGGACAGAAAAAGAGACAAAATTTCATTGAACAGTGGTATCCTTCTATTGAGTTATTGGTGACAAATGAACAGTTTAGTAAACCACAAATACAGTATTTTTAAATTGTGGACAGGTGCAATGTAAAACGTTCAAGTCGATGCATATATAAAAAGATATCTCCTGAACAAGTTGAGAACATCGAAACTATAAATATCATAAGTGGAGCAAAAGCTCAATTCATTTAATTTATACAAGAATAAATGCAATTTATAGATTAGTGATATCTTGAGGACCTATACGAACAGAGATATATTAATTTAATGGAACAAGTGATTTAAGAAAATTAAAATGTATGGGGAAAATACATGCTTCCCATAAGGAAGTGATTTTACTGTAGGAAATTCATCTTGTGTAAATACTGTCTGTTTTCAATCTCCATTTTCGCTCATGCTTAAAATGCTTGATAGTTTTGCTAGAGACTTGTCTACTGATATTGAAATGTGTTTGCATGCCCCAGTGGGTAAAATGGCAACATTCTACTTATACACACATACATTCAGTGTGAAGTATGATCGTAAATAAAATTAGTACTTAGATTATGACACATAAATAATTGTTTTTAAATGTGGTAAATACTCATTAACATGGTTACATTTTTCTTACATAAGGATTTTTTTTTCACATGTTGCACTGATGTGTCAAAAAATCTTTTTATAGTCTTCTCTGTGGATATTAAATAAAATGTAATTAAAGTATGTGTAGTATGTTTATGTATTTCAGAAAGCAGAAATTCTCAGAGTCCTCTGAAATGTAGTTCTGTAATATGGATCATTACCATTTTTGCTAATTTACTGTGATAACTGTGTCTCTGTTTTCACCAGGAGATGAAAGTCGGGAAATTAAAAAACAAATTACAGGAATGAGAAGATTACTGAATGACAGCACTGGAAGAATATATCAGCGGGTTGGCAAAGAAGGAGAAAAACTGAAGGAAGAACCCCAGGATTTAGATTTAACCTGGGCTCAGCGTGTGAACCCCCCTGTAGAATCCCAGGCAAATCTCCATCCATCTCAGAGTGCTTCTTGGAATGAATTATCTCCGCAAACTAGCCATTATTCAGGGCAGTATGGAACTCGATCCAAGACCTTCCAAAACCAAGCTAGAACTGCAGGCTCAAATGGTATGTTCCAGACTAAGAATATTATAGATGCTTTGTTTTCATATTTAAAAAAAAAAACCTGCACTTTGCTTTATTGGACTAAATAACTAGACCAAAGGCCCATGAGAAGTGTCATTTAGATAGCTAAGAAAGTTGTACAGTATAAGAGTTGCTGTGAAAGTGTAAAATCTTTTGTGTTTGCTTTTAAAAAAATGAATTTTGGGCTAGACTGAACATTTATTTAACACTAAAAACTCTAATGATTTAACAGATATGTTAATAATCAATTTAAGCTGTAGTCCAAGAATAGCCAACCCGTAGCCAAGGCAAAGCAGTTTGGGGCACATCTGGCCAAAGCAGGAATGTATGTAGACCTAATTATGGCAAGAGTCAGGTTCTTACATTCCTGCTTATCACTCCCAGTTCTGCCCTGTTCTACTTCACGAAAATGTTCGTAAGTAGAAGCACCATTTCCCATAGGAATGTGTTGAAAACCGATTAATCCGTTCCGGCTGAAGAAAAAAATACAAAAAAAACACAACAACAATAAAACACTGCAAGCCTCTGGGGCTACAAAAAGCAAAACAAATTAAAAAGAAACATAACCACACCAGCCCAATCCCACCCTGCGAAAGCCACCCAAAGCAGTTTTTGAAAAGCAGCACTTTGCCTCCATTGCTGCGACCGTCGCTGCCAGGAGGCCTCCCGGGCTCCAGCCACCGCTGCCGGGCCAGGGTTTCCATGCCGCCGACACAGGCTTTCCCGGGACGGTAGACCAGCCCTACCAGGGGAGAGCTTCCCCTGGTAGGGCCAGTCTCGGTACAGCCCCACCTTTCTCCCTTGTCTTTTAGACCACCCTTACCTAACCTGATGTCCTCCAAATGTGTTAGATCACAATTTTCTGCATTCTGGACCATTGCCTATGCTGGCTGAGGTCAATGGGCATTGAATTCAAAGACGCTTGTTATCTACCAGATTGGGGAAGGCAACAGTGTGGAGTGTAACCAGTATGTTCACGAATACTCACTGCAAGCCTGTAGTACAGCTCAGTGTGCACGACGGAAATGATAGTAGCAGCAGCAAAGCACCTCTGATTAAATTCTTTATCTTAGAACTGTGGAGCTGAAAGGGCCAAATCATAGTCAATCAAAGATGATTTTGGGATCCATGCAACATGTACAAATACAACAAAGTAACCTACACTGTGAAATTGACAGAGGAAGCTTTTAACAACCAATAGTTTGACAGTGCTGCTAACGTCGTTGCTGTTGAGCTCATGGAGCTGTGCAACCGGTTTTCAGCCTCTGAATGAACTACCTTTGGTCTTATGTTTGACACAAGATGCTGGCAGCTGGAGAGTATGGGTAGTTTGCTTTCTTTTTAATGTGCTAATATTTTTATGATATTCCGTATATTAATATAGGAAATAAAGTTTTGACATTTACATATTTAACCTGCTGTCTGCAATTCATGTGGGCAGATGAAAAATCTACATAGTGTTAATATGTAAGAGCCTCGTGGCGCAGTGGTTAAAACGCTGTACTGCAGCTAAAACTGTGCTCACGACCTGGGGTTCAAATCCCAGGTAGCCGGCTCAAGGTTGACTCAGCCTTCCATCCTTCCGAGGTCGGTAAAATGAGTACCCAGCTTGCTGGGGGGGCAATGTGTAGCCTGTATAATTAAAAAATTGTAAACCGCCCGGAGAGTGCTTGTAGCGCTATGGGGCGGTATATAAGTCCAATAAATAAATAAGTCCAATAAATATTGTTTTCAAAGTTTGCGCTACTTAATAGGTTTGCAAGCAACTCTCAATCACATTGGCTGAGGGAGGTATAAAGCAAGAAGTTTCTTGGTCCAGATAATATTTTCTTAAATTAATCATTTAAATTTAAAACTACATGTAGCCAGTCTATTGCATTTTTCCTAAAAGAAAGAGTATTGCTTTTGTTCTGTAAAATTATGAAGGTGAAGCTTTGAACATTAGCTAAGAATGCTTTTTAATGTTTCCTGCTTTATTGTTACTGATCTGGAGAAAGACGATGGATTTTTAAAAATAGTCATAAATATGTATGAAGTCCCCTGAGTCCTGCATTTGATTTGAAATATTGGTGGTCTCTCTTTTTTTCAATTTACTGTACATAGGATAGATTTACATGGGTAATTTCTATCAATGCTAATGGGAATTATAATATAAATCCTCTATGCCTCAGTGGGAAAACAAACCTTTTGGTTTTCAACTGGGGCTTCAGTACCTGCATACTCTCATTAGTAATGTATTATATTTGTGGCAGAAAAGGCAAGTAGGAGTTTTTTCCAATATTTGCTTTTTCAAAAAATGTTCATGATATTTTCTAAAATAAAATATTGTTTATTAGCTAAGCCTAGTTCTCTGCAAGACACAGAGAGCAGACTGGCCCTGCTCAAAAACATTCTTATTAACAGTGTAGGCAAATTGGTTAGAGAAAAAGACAGATTTTAACAATTACATTCTATTTCACAATCTTTGTAGTGTTGGTTTTATACTGCTTGATTAGACCTTGCTTTACAGAAATGTGGGGAGACTTATCACTCAGAGAAAATAATTATTTAAAAAGTAAAAATTAATTTGGTGCAAAAAATTAATCTATATGCTATGTAATCCAGGAAAGGATTGTTTTTTAAATTGTACGACAGATACTGTGGAATGTTCTGGAAGAGATACCCCTTCGGCTATATCTTTATATTCTTTCCAGTACCTTTTTAAAAAATATAACTGTTTGTGTAAGGACTTCTCTTAAGTCTTAGACTAGGTAGTTGCTTTCCTGCTAGGAAATATTTTCATGCTATGTTTAATGTTTTTAATTTTATTTTAAAACCCTTTTGTACAATACTTTCCCCGTTGTACATCTAAGTACTGTAATGCCAATAGAGCGGAGTTTGAAAGCTGGAGGTCCTCTGGTCAAGCCCAGCCCTAGGAACATTTCTTTTGCTGTTGCTCTGCTGTTAGTATGGATACACATTAGGAAAGAATGGTGGCAACAGAACGTGCTGCAAATCCTTCCCACTTTGAGGGTGGACTCTGCAATCCGTAACAAAGCTGTCTTATTTGTAGCAGGGAAAAGTACTAAATATAAATCATCCCATGTTAGGTTTTTGCTCTGATGGAATCTACTGACCCATTTTTATTTTTATTTAAATTATTATTATTATTACAGAATAAACAGTGGTACAGGGTTAAGGGAATGGGAGAGGGTTTGGGGAAAGGGTAAAATTACAGGGTGTGGTAGAAATTTAATATCTGTACATCATTGCTATTTTCTTCTCACTATACAGTATTTACTTTATCTAATTGTTCTCTTCAATCGTAGATTGACTCCCATTTATTCTTATCTGTCTCACTATCTTTTAGTATGTCTGTTAAAGTTAAAGTGTCCATCTCTGTAATTTCCAGGATTTTTTTTCCAAAAGAAAATCGTTGGTGTCCTTGATGTCTTCCAGTATCTGGCATATAAAATTCTCACCGCTGTCACAATATGGAGTATATCTTCCCTTTATCGGCTGAGTCTGGTACAATGTTTAGTAAGAAAAGTTCTGGTATCAATGGAATTCTAATTGATAAAATCTTCTGTAGTATCTCATGTACCAACTTCCAATAATCTTCACCTTCCCTACACATCCACCAAGATGATAAAACTACCTATCATATCATTACATTTCCAGCACTTATTAGATATATTTTTATACATTTTTGATAATTTTTCTGGTGTTAAATACCACCTGTAAAACATCTTATATATTTTTTTTTTCTTTAAGACTTGTTGATCTTGTCATTTTACTATTCCTTTCCTATATTTATTTCCAGGCATCTAATTCTATATTATGACCAATGTTTTGGGTCCATTTAATCATACAATCTTTGACAATCTCATCTTGCATTGTTTGATCTAGTAAGATATTGTGTGGGCATTTTATAATTTTTTCTTTCTTATCTAATAACCCCTTATCCAATATTGTTTGTTCTGTATAAAAACCTAAGACTTTATTTTTTGCATATCTAGACTTTAATTGGGTTTCTGACCACCAATCTAGAGTGATATCTTGTTCTAATAACTCCTTTTTTCCTTTTAAGTTGCCATCTTTGTCAAAAACATCTGCATATCTAAAACTTCTTTTTCCCCCATTAGTGTTGGATTTGAAAATGCTTCTAAGAGCGCCATCCAGCTTGGTATCTTTCGATAATTTTGTATTTGAATTGATGACCAAATCCATATTAAAGCTTTCCTTATTAAATGATAATTGAATTGCTTACACTGTTTTTTTTTTGTTTATTTATTTTAAATCCGGTCATGGCTCCAAGTTCTGTTATTTTCTCTGTCAATGAGTCTATTGAATCTGTAGGACCATCTAATATTATTGCTAGGTCATCTGCATATGCTTGAATCTTAAATTCTTCTTTTACTTTTAGTCCCTTTATCTTTGTATTCAGTCTAATTTGCTGGTTAAGGATTTCTATCATTAAGATAAATAGTAGTGATAATAGTGAGCATCCTTGTCTTGTGCCTTTCTTGATTTTAAGTTTTCTAGTTAATTCTCCATTCACCTTGACCTTTGCTTCCTGTTAAGTATATATGGTTTTTATTTTGGCTAGAAAGTTTTCTCCGATATCCATTGCTTCTAATTGGGCTGTCAGAAAATTCCAGTTTATGTTGTCAAATGCTTTTTCTGCATCTAAAAATAACCAACGCCATCTGTTCCTCTGGATGTGCTTCATAATATTCTACTACATTTAGTGTTAGTCTGGTATTATTCTTCATTTGTTTATTAGGTAGGAAGCCTATTTGTCTTGATGTATCATTTGTGATAGAACTTTTTAAACTCTACTTGCTATTATCATCGCATATATTTTGTAGGCTACACTTAGTAGAGAGATTGGCCTGTAAAGAGGGGGAAAGTGATAGTAAAGAAGACAGAGATGTCTAGAAACCATATAACATTGGTCTCAATTAACGTCAATGGTTTAAATGGGCCACAAATAAGAAGGAACGTTTTTCACCAGTTACAAAGATTGAATTGACAAATTACTTATCTACAGGAAACACATACAGTGGTGCCTCACACAACAATGTTAATTGGTTCCAAAAAAATCAACGTTGTGTGAAACATCGTTCTGTGAAACACCATTTCCCATAGGAATGCATTGAAAACCGGTTAATCCATTCCAATTGGAACGGATTGCCGTCTTTAAGTGAAAAACCCATAGGAAACATCGTTGAGTGAAACAATGTTTCCTCCATTGGAATGTATTGAAGCCTACTCAATACATTTCAATGGCTTTGCGAAGTCCGTTTTTGCTCATTTAAAAGTGCCTTACAATGTTTGGAACAGGTTTTAAATGCTTGCAATCGTTAGCCCACCTCCTGAACCCTATGCAAACTTAATTTGGTGTTGTTCTGAGTCGTCCTTAATTTTTGGTGATTTTTTGAATTTTCTCTCATTGGAATGCATTGAACTTTCCGTCCAATGCATTCCAATGAGAGAAAATTCAAAAAATCACCAAAAATTAAGGACGACTCAGAACAACACCAAATTAAGTTTGCATAGGGTTCAGGAGGTGGGCTAACGATTGCAAGCATTTAAAACAGGTTTCAAACATTTTAAGACACTTTTAAATGAGCAAAAAGGGACATCGTTAAGTGAAATTCCCCCATAGAGAACATCATTAAACGATGGGGGAAATTCCTCAAAAAAACCCATCGCTGTGTGAATTCATCATTGTATGAAGCAATCGTTGTGCGAGGCACCACTGTATAAAGAAAGATTACCAGAAATACTTAGAGAGGAAGAAACTAGGAAAACTATTCACAGCATCAGACAGTAAAGAAAAAAGTGAGGTGTTGCAATACATGTAAAAGAATAACTAAACCCCAAATTCATGTATGCATCGCAGGATGGAGGAATACCTATGGTAAAAATTCAAAGAGGAAAAGAGAAAGTTTTGACTGTAAACATTTATGCTCCTAATCAGAATCAAGAAACCTTTTTCCAAAATTTGCAGAAAGAAATTTCAGAGAAAGAATATTGGGACTTTTGTTTTGTATGAGATTTTAATGTGGTATTTGAAGGGAATCTAGACACAAGCCCAGAAGGAAGTGAAAATAAAAGAAAAAAGAGAGCATTAATACCCAAGATTTTTCTATCAATGGCGGATGAACTTAACGGATGCATGGAGGACTATTTATTTATTTATTGAATTTGTATCCTGCCCATTTAGTCAACAGGCTACTCTGGGCAACTAACAACATATAAAATAAACCATTTAAAATATAAAACAAATAGTATATCAATAGACAAGGACTCAATATGAATAAACAAAATAAATCAAGAGGTGGCTAGAGTGAAGGCTTGCCTAAATAGGCAGGTTTTCAGTTGGCCTTTGAAAATGCCCAGCAAAGGGGCCATACAACTCTCAGAAGGGAGGCTATTCCACTGCCGAGAAGGCCCAGTTTCTTGTTTTTTCCTTCTGGGCCTCCCTCAGCGTTAGGCTCCTCAGCCTCACCTCCTGGCTAGATCAAGTGATATGAGTAGATTTGGGTGGGAGGAGGCGTTCTGTCAGATATTGAGGCCCTAAACCGTTTAGGGTTTTATACGTAAGCATTAGAACTTTGAAATCAACACAGAACAGAACGGGCAGCCAATGTAAGGTGGCTAGGGTGAGGGAGATATGATGATGTTTTCTCACCCCACTAAGGAGTCTGGCTGCCACATTCTGCACCGTTTGAAGTTTCCGCATTAATCTCAAATGTACCATCATGTAGAGAGCATTACAGTGATCTAACCTCGAGATTACGAGCGCATGGACCAGAGTGGTGAGTGACCCCCCCATCTAGATAGGGACGCAGCTGGGCAATCCGCCACAGTTGGAAATAGGCGGATCGGACCACGAACGCCACCTGGGATTCCATGGTAAGCGCCTGGTCCAGATGATCCCCAAGCTGCGAACCTCACTCTTCGCAGTGAGAGTCACCCCCCAAAAGAGAGGGAGTTTCCCAAACCACTGATGGTAGGTCCGCCCACCCTTAGGACCTCCGTCTTCTCCTGGTTCAGCCTCAGCCCATTCTCCTGCATCTATCGCAGTACAGACCCCAGACAGCGCTGCAGGGACAGAATGGCATCCACTGTAGTTGGAAAAAAAGGAGATGTAGAGCTGTGTGTCATCAGCATATTGATGGCACGCCACTCCACACCCCCTGATGACCTCACCCAGAGGCCTCATATAGATGTTAGAGAGCATTGGGGACATAGTCGAGCCCTGTGGAACCCCACGGGGCCGACTCACTCTCCCCAAGCTGAACTCTCTGAGGACGATCTCCCAGGAAGGATCAGAGCCAGGCCAATGCCGAGCCACCAATTCCCAACTCGGAGATCCTCTTCAGGAGGATACCGTGGTCGACGGTATCGAAGGCAGCTGAGATATCGAGGAGGACCAACAGATAAGTTTTTCCCCTGTCAGCTTCCCTCAATAGGTCATCATACAGGGCGACCAATGCCGTTTCTGTACCATGGCGTGGCCTGAAGCCCGACTGGAACGGGTCCAGGGCATTTGTTTCATCCAACTGCGCCTGAAGCTGATCGGCCACCACCCTCTCTGCCACTTTGCTAATGAAAGAAACAGTGGCGATGGGCCTGTAATTGCCAATATCGTCTACCACCAGATTGAATTTCTTTCTAATGGGCCTAATGAGCGTCTCTTTGAGGGCAGGAGGAACCCTGTCCTCCTGGAAAGACCCATTAATTATCGTTGTGGCCCATTCAGTTGTTATAGGCCTGGCTGCTTTGATTAGCCAGGCCGGGAAAGGGTCAAGAGAGGAAGTGGTGGCCCGACAGCGAACTAGCACCTTGTCCACAATGTCTGGTGTCACAGGTTGAAAATGGTCAAAGCTCACGGGGCAAGGCGGAGCACTGGATATTTCTGCTCGATCCACTGTTACCAAAACTGGAGAAAGCTCCCGGCGGGTGGCCTCCACTTTAGATTTTTTAAATGCTGCAAATTGGTCAGGTGAGATACTAGAAGGAGGTCCTTCACCCCAACCAATTCCAGATAGGTTGCGAAATATACGAAAAATTTCCACCTGCTGATTTGAAGCCTTGCTTATCCGGTCAGCGAGGTGAGCTCGACTAGCAGCCCTTATCTTGGCCAGATAATGGCTAGTCGCAACCCTGACAGCTTCTCTGTTATAATCCGTTAGTTTCTTTCTCCACTTGCTCTGTAGCTTTCTCCTGGTTTGCTTCATCACTCATAGTTACTGGTTAAACAAGGACGCTGGCCGCGCTCTGCATTGGATAGGGCGTTTAAGAGCGATCGTGTCGACAGCTAACCCAGCCATCCACCAGAGCCTCAACAGGAGCACCAGCCAGATCAGCCAGAATCCCTCTCATGGTATCCTGGAATACTATAGGATTCAGTAGCCTTTGAGGGCGGACCATTACAATAGATCCTTGCTCCCTGCAAGGTGGGAGGGCCACTGAGAGGTTTTAATGTTGGAGATAAGAAATATAAAATTTTTGGGTTGGGAAATTAAAGACAGAGTGCAAAATAGCATGGCACTACAGCAGGGAATAATAATATGTGTATGTATATATTTCCCTTTAGGAGCTCGCTATGGGGAATAGAGGAAAATAAGTGCTTACTTGGGGCTTAAACCACTGTGTATTGGGTGCCCATTAAAAGATTTTAAAAGCCACAAAGCACTTTAGTCTGTAGTAAAAATGTGAATCATCTTTTTCCACAGACCAAATTATCCAGGTTAACAATTGAATTACATGGAACAGCTGATTAATGATTGTTTGCTTATTGTTTAGAAATAAATGTGAAAATTGATGCCTGACTCGAGGATGGTAAGGCCTGTGTTTCTATAACGCCAGGAACCATCTACAGTCATGTGCCAGTAGCTTTGAGATTTTAGCTGGCAAGCAAATTATCTGTCTACAATACATTTGATGAAGATATATTGGAGAAACCTACTGTTTTATTTTATTTTATTTCTATGCTACCTTTCTCCAGATGAAGGGACAAACAGAATATAGTATATAGGTGAAAATTGTCTTCAGCTTGATACCAGACCATGAGAAGTTAGTTGAGAGAAGGATTAAATCATAAGTACTTTCTCTGAGATAGAACCTTTTTGTCCCTGGAAACTGGGAATAGAACAGCCTGTTTTTAACATTCTTAATGTTATGGAGAAACATTTTGCATTCAGTCCATTTTAGACTGGTCAGATCTTTTTAATGTAACTTTATATTATGTTACATTACTTGACATTATGTTTAGTACATGTTTTCTTCATTGGCCAAAATTCTGTTGCTTAGCATAGTAGGTTGCAACTAGAGTAGGCCTATTGAATCAAAGGAATTTATGGAGGAGTTCTGTCTCCAAATTCCTATTCATTCAGTGGGGCCTATTGTAATTGCAACTTACTATGCTAACTAATGGTCTGAAATCTTATTGAGTGGTAATGTTGAGTTACGCCTACAGTAGCTGCAATAATGCAAAGGCAGAAGTGCTATTAACAAAGCACTTCCATAGGTGCATTGCACAACTGATTTGCACATTGCTTATTGCCTGGGCATAACACCTGGGAGCCTCATAGCTCAGTGGTGAAACTGCAGTACTACAGCCAAGACTCTGCTCACAACCTGATTTTAGTCCTGATGAGCTCAGGTAGCCTGTTCAAGGTTGACTTCCATTCTTTCAAGGTCAGTAAATTGAGTACCCAACTTGCTGGGGGCAGTGTGGCAATGTGTAGCCTGCATAATTAAAGTATAAACTGCCCAGAGAGTGCTTTAAGTGCTACAGGGCAGTATATAAGCAGCATGCTTTGCTTTGCACCTTTACATTAATTGAAATAATATCAACTGTGGGTCCTTATAGCAATTTTTAGAGTATCTATTTTAATTGTATTTTAATTGCTTTATCTTTTTATTGTATTTTAATTGTATTTTAATTGTTGTAAGCCACCCAGAGACCTTTGGGTAGAATGGGCGGCATATAAATCAAATAAATAAATAAATAAATAAATAAATAAATAAATAAATAAATAAATAAATAAATAAATAAATAAATAAATAAATTACACCGTCACATACAGGATTCACGTTGTGATTTCAGCCATTTTAAGGCTATTGTTATATAGATATATTATTTCCTTTCCTTTCCTTGTTTATGATATAACCATAATGAGATTTGGTCCCATTCCTATCCCTTATAAATTAATTCCACACTAAGGAATTACACCACCTTATAACTCATTTGCTATTTTTCACAAACCTCACAGAATGTATTTATATTATGTGATATAATATTTGTGCCACCCCATTACAATTAAAGCTTTAATTTTAGGTTTCAGCATCCTGACAGCAAGTATTGGCAGTTTTAAAATCCAATCAAGATGTTCTGTTGAGAAGTCTTGGTCTGTATCATTGTTTTCATTTCTCTTTTTTTTATCCTCAGGAGAAATTCCAGCAGCTAATTCCTCCTCTGGCTCAAATTGTTGTACTTGTAATTGCCAACCAGCGTTGCAAGCTATTCTTCAAGAGCTTAAGACCATGAGAAAGATAATGCAGATTCAAGCAGGTATTATGGTATATTGTTCCAAAAGTGTAATTTTTGAGATCTGATCTTCAGTCAGGAGACAGATTGCCTTACCTATGCCTCTTAATCTCTGTCTATTTCTTGGAAGCTTGCAGTGCTGTGACTGAAGAAAGACAAGAACCCAAATGGTATAGATTATCCATCAGCCCAGTAAAACATTTTTGAGCTGTACAAAGCACTTCAGTCTGAAGGTTTCTACTCAGAGAGTTTTATAGACAGTGATACCCTGTTTCACCGAAAATAAGACCTACCCTGAAAATAAGCCCTAGTATGATTTTTCAGGATGCTCGTAATATAAGCCCTACCCCAAAAATAAGCCCCAGTTAAGTGAAACCCCGCCCTCCAGCACTCTGCAGCAACCAGAAGAAGATGTGTGTGTTTAGTCGTTTAGTCGTGTCCGACTCTTCGTGACCCCATGGACCAGAGCACGCCAGGCCCTCCTGTCTTCTACTGCCTCCCGGAGTTGTGTCAGGTTCATGTTGGTTGCTTCGCAGACACTGTCCAGCCATCTCATCCTTGGTCGTCCCCTTCTCCTCTTGCCATCACACCTTCCTAACATCAAGGTTTTTTCCAAGGACTCTTTTCTTCTCATGAGATGGCCAAAGTACTGGAGCCTCAGCTTCAGGATCTGTCCTTCCAGTGAGCACTCAGGGTTGATTTCCTTTAGAACTGATAGGTTTGTTCTCCTTGCAGTCCAGGGGATTCTCAAGAGCCTCCTCCAGCACCACAATTCAAAGGCATCAATTCTTTGGCGGTCTGCTTTCTTTATGGTCCAGCTCTCACTTCCATACATCACGACAGGAAAAACCATAGCTTTGACTATTCGGACTTTTGTTGGCAAGGTGATGTCTCTGCTTTTCAAGATGCTGTCAAGATTTGTCATCGCTTTCCTCCCAAGAAGAAGGCGTCTTTTAATTTCGGGGCTGCTGTCTCCATCTGCAGTGATCATGGAGCCCAGGAAAATTTGATGCTTGAGATATTATATGGAGATATTTATGTTTGGCAAATGTATTGCTTTTTATTGCCTTCCTGCAAATAGGCAGTAGTGTTGAGATCTCTGAGGCTAGGGGGATGAGAAGCCAAACAATATGCTATATGTTAGACATTTTCAGCCAGGATGAAAAATGCAGATATTGAAATACACAGCCCCTTTCAGATATTTTAAAGAAATAGTAATAAGGATGCAAACAGTGGCTTTCACCTGGAGGAACTGAGATTTAAGTTAATGATTGGAATTAAAATAAACTGCCAGGGAAAAGTAGTCAGTTGGCTAGAAGGGTTGAAGCTACCTTCCCAGGTATATAAGGTTGGTTCACAGCACCTTGTACAGTGGTGCCCCGTATAGCGAGGTTAATCCGTTCCGGATTAACCTTCGCTATACGAAAACATTGCTGTGCGGGTAAGGAAAGCCTATTGGAACGCATTAAACTTAGTTTAATGAGTTCCAATAAGCGTCCAAACTTACCCCTCCAGCGATGTTTTCGCGTCCGGCGGCCATTTTGGAGCCGCCGATCAGCTGATCGGCGGCTCCAAAATGGCCGCCGCATGACCCGAAATGGCCCCTATCAGTGTTTTCGCGCCCTCCCCTTGCTTACGGAGGTCGCGAAAACGCTGCGGGGGGGGATTTCGGGCCATCCGCCGGACACCCCAATCGTTGCAAAGCGAGTGCGGCGATTGGGGCAGATCCGTATAGCGATCCCCAAAAAGGGATCGCTATACGGATTCGGTGCGCTCGTTAAGCGAGGCACCACTGTACTATGTTTGTGTACAGTAGTTATTTTTGTATAGCTTTATTATTCTAAATTTGATGACTCCTCTGTGCGAGGGAGACTTGGCTTTGTTGCAAGACAGTCTGTTGGGGGGGGGAGGAACAATCTGTCTTGCATTCATACAAGCAAATCTTGCATTCATACAGGCAAGTCATTACAAAGTTTTATGAATTAAGGAATAGCCATGTATTGGTGAAGCATTTCTTATGTTAGAATGGTCTCCAGAATTTGAAGTATAATTGTCCTCAAATTTGTTCCCACGCTAGCTAGAAAGCTGGATTTTAATCTACAGTATACAGTATATAGTTAAAAACACACTGTTTGGTAGCACTTTCCAATGGGACTGTTTATATGTCATATGTGTGAGATGAGACATATAAACAATAAAAATCAGTATATTACCACACAACAAGTCAAAATGAACATGGAATGCTGGATTCTAAAATGGAATGGATAGTTAATTTCTTAAGCCTTAGATGGTGAGGATGATCCTTTATTGCTAATTTCTTGGCAATACCACTACCCACAAATACAGTATTTATCCTTCTCCATGTCTCGGGTGGCAGGGCCTGGTCATCTCTACTGAAGAATTCTACTTGATGCTGAAGGAGGGGACCTATTAGAAGCTCGGCAAGAATATGGAACTCACTAGGGACCCCTCTCTTTTTTGTGTTGAGAGGAGCATCGGTTGGTTGGAACAAACCAAAGGACAGAGTTGCTTTTGATGCTTCCTGCACTCTGCTTTCAGGTTTCACTCCTAGAAAGGGAACAAACATCCACTCCAGAGGTCCTTGGAGCACTGAAGGATTTGTTCAGGAATTTGCAGTGTTTGCTCAACAGAGCATGTTGGAGAGTCACATCTTAGTTTTGAGTTAGTTGGTTTCTGCTCAGCATTTTCACTGTTAACGGGAGAGAAAAGCCTCTTGATTTCTCCAGAACTCTTCAGCATTTTTTGGACCCCAGTAACCTTTTGAATTTTGGAGTCTACACTTCTGAGCTCCAAAGCCTTCAAATTTCTCTTACTTCAGGACTGGGAACACAGAGCACCATCTACTAAGGTTTTTAAAAAGTACCCTTCAGCAAAGTTGTTGGTCCAAGCAGTATGCAAATTCTTACATCTAAGCCTATAAAGGTTATGGGGGGGGGAATCACTGGAGAGCCAGTTTGGCATCTGTAGACTCTGGTAACTGCACACACACTTGTGAATATACTCATGGTGTTTTCTTTCTTTAGTTGCTGCTCAAAACAGACAACAACCTTCAGCTCCTCTGGTTTGTGCACAGAAATCAGCCGTGTCAAGAAAGAGAAATAAAAAGAAAAAATTGCCCCCAAAGACTATTGAACCTCTTACTGTGAATAAAAAGCCCAACACTTTAGAAAATGACAAAAAGCTACCAACACATCCCGAAAGGTCAAATGTGGAAGCAGCTGAGTCCTCTTTGAAACTGGAGCCACAGGTTTCAGGATTTGGCATCGTCCTTGAATCTTCATCTACAGATGTAAGTAGATCAGGTGCGATAAATTATAGAACACATCCAGTTGCTGGCAGAGCAGATCCTGACTGCAGTGCTGGCTTCCTGTCATGGGTTTTTTATTTGGTGCAGCAAGTTTTAGAATTAGGCTTTGATGCTGTCTTCCTATGGAGATTTTTTTTCTACCACTGAAGGTAATAGGATATGGGTTGTTCTATACCCACATGAAACAAATAGGGAAAATGTATGTGCAGGTATTAGCAGGAATGAAATAGTCTGGCAAACATACATGGTTACCTAGTTCTTCATTAATGCTTTCCACAAGTGTGCTTTTGAAGGGTACCTATATAGAAAGAGTTCCACAGAGTCCAACACTCAACAGGCCTTGGTCGTTTTGTTCACATTCACATTGACTTTCATCATGGAATAATAGCAGCAGTTAGCATGTAGTTTTTGTAGATGTCTGGAGAATGAAATTTAGAGAAACTAAGCTTGGATGATAACGTGCTAGGGTGTTGTTTCTTTATATTCAAGAAACCTCAGGTGTCAGGTAGACAGAAGGAGGTGATAACAGGCTTTTCTCCACTGCAACAGAGAAAAATTATGTTTATCTGTAGCTTTTAAAAACTAGTACCTCAATTTTCTTTACTCAGTTTAGTGTAATGGGTGGAGGTTAAGTGCACATGTCACATTCTTGCTGTTATTTATGCAGTGGCACATGTATACGTGCATAAGGTGTTTGTCCTAGAGCATTTAAAATGTGTATATTCTAACATTAAGACACATAATAATAGACAAGTGAGAAAATGGTCAATGTAACAAGGGATGACTGCAGTTATATATACTCAAATTCATTTGGGGTTGAGAACAACATATAGAGTTCATGAAAAAAGTGACTTTTTCAGCATGTTTGCAATTGCCAAGTGAACAACAGTGATAAGATAAAGGTTCACATAGCTTTATTTGGTGTAACCATAGCTGTATGGGACTGGGTCTTTGTACTGAAGCGCACACTGATAAGATATTTTTCTGCAATAATTTGAAGCAGTTCTCTTTCTAAAAAGGACCTTTCATGTGCCTAGTCTTTTTTATGCTACTCTTTTTTGACTCTTCTTTGTAATACACATGCTGAACTAGAATAGTAAGTGTGGCCTTGTGGAAGCACCATGACAATTTTTCATTGAATGTTTTAAATAGTAAATTGAAGAGAGAGGGATTTCCTGGGTTGAAAAACAAGTGACTGTCTGCTGTCCAAAGGTACAATCACAATTTCGATTTGTGCAGATCACTGGTTGTGCTGCCACTGGCTGTGTCACACCTGCTTAATCTTAATCATGAGATTGAACTGCCTGATATTATATTCTATTTTAGCATGAAATGAGGAAAAGTGAATGGCTCTCCCAATGGGCCTGTGAAGGCAGGCTAGAATTTGCAAACATCAAAATATATAGCTGGGATTTAGAAAGGGTGGAGTTGGCATTTTCTCCTTTTGAATTAGATGTTTGTAGAATGAAGATCTGGAGAGCACAAGGGTAGCCAGTTGGCTTTCTTAGAGCTTCGCTGATGAGTAAGCTGATCATTAATTTCTTCAGTGTATCTTTTTAATTTTGAGAAACCAGTTTCCAATTTTCTAAGTGGAGCAAGCTCAGTGAACATAATTAAATTCTGTATCAATGATCATAAATGAAAGGAATTCTGTAGATAATATTGTACCTTTCCAGAAGTGCAAACTAATAATAAAAAAGAGCAGTCATGATAATTCAGTTACACAGATGTGAGCTACACTGGTAATTAGATTGGTGTGTCATACCGCAGACTCTATGGAATGATGTATAGTCACTGGTTAAATGTTCGTCTGTGGTTCTTTCGCTGAAATTATAATTATACCTGAAATGTCCATGGTAGGAAGGGATAGACAGGTTATCTTTCAGTTTTATTCTGATTCTATAATTTGACTTATTTTTGGAGTGCCTTTTCATTTGTCATTTTTTGAGCCTAAAAACTCAGTTTTCTACTATGTTTATGTTTAATCTCCACATTTTTTCCTGGTTCTTGATGGATACAAAGCTGACTATTAAGAAAATGAAAGCCTAGTTTCAAGATGTTTAGTTTATTGAAGGACTGTGTTATTAGGGACTGTCTCATTGTTCAACAGTTAACCCAGTGGGGAACTTCTGATTTTACTGGTGGAGTTGTCACTGTTGTTTCGTAGATATTCTAGACAATGTCTGAGACTGGAAATTTTAGTTTGTGTGTTACAGCTCCCAGAATCCTACAGTGGTATTCTGTGAATTATACTGTAAAAGTTAACTTCTCTAGTATAGCTTCTTCTGGTTTAAGTGCAAGGTGATTTTGCTCAAGTCATGTAAATTACTCCATTTCGGGGGTTTCCCATTGTTGCATGAAGTCTAGAAATGATTTGATCTAGGACCCACTGGTTTTTTTCCTGGCATTCCAGAGTTTCTATAAAGCTTTCCTCCAGCACTACATTTCAAGTGAATGAATTTTGTCAGCTTTCTTTGCTGTCCAGCTTTCACATCTGTATGTGGTGATTGGAAATACAAGAATGTGAATTATCTTGGTCTTCGTCTCCAGTGACATATCCTTGTTGGATATACAGTGGTGCCTCGCAAGATGAAAGTAATTTGTTCCACAAGTAGCGCTGTCTTGCAAAATTTTCATCTTGCGAAAAGCGGTTTCCCATAGGAATGCATTGCAATGTATTCCTATGGGAACCTTGCAAGTCGAATAAATTATTTTCGTCTTGTGAGGCATCGGTCTTGTGAAAAACATTCATCTTGCAGACCACGGCCATAGAAGAAGCCGTCTTGCGAGGCACAATAGCGATCACAAAAACCATTTGTCTTGCGGGTTTTTTGTCTCGCGAGGCGTTCGTCTTGCGAGGCACCACTGTATTGCAATCTACATATGATACCTTTAAGAGGGTTTGTCTAGGAGTTTCAGTGAATGTTAATCAATCCAGTAACAGCAATAGTTCTCTCTCCACCTGCCTTATTTCCAGTCAGGAATCTGTCAGTGTTAGCAGTCAAGTCTGAAAACAGTTAGTTATGTGTTCTGTCAGCTATGTAACCAGTTAATTAGTCAGTAAAGAAGCTAGTTAACCAGTTAAGCTCAGTGATGTAACAAGTTAACAGTTTTACACAATATGATGTTTGCTTTTATCAATGAAGAACTGTAAGGAAATGGAAACATTTTATTCCTTCTCCTTATTTAAGGCCACACTCAATTTCCTCACACACATTTTCTCCACAATTCTTACACTTGATGATCTTTTCTAATTCCTTCATTGCTACCCTTCTCAATCTTCCTCTAATTGGCTACATTTGGATTGGTGAATGAACTAGGATAGACCAAACCTCTATTTCAATTTATTCATTGTCAGCATTAAAGTTGTGTAGTTCTTCTGTAGTCAATCAGTCAATCAATTCTTTATTTACAATCCTTAGACTTGTTATACAGAGAAGTGGACAACCCAGATCCACACTGTCTCTGCAATATGTAAAAACATCAAACATAGACATAAAACGAACAAGTATACAAGCAATTCAAAGCCATACCAATATCAGAGGCAAGTATGAGGAAATTTCTGAAACTTGAGAATCGCCAGACAGAACCCAGCTACCTTGTATGACATCTTACTATCCATGTCTGAGAGAAGATACTCAAGTCTAGTTTTCTCTGATTGGCCAGATATGTTTTCAATCAATGGGGTAATAATCTGATTTTGTGCTACTACATAACGCGGGCAGTGGAAAAATATGTGCTCCATGGACTAGACCTTGCCAAGGGAGCAGGAACACAACCTCTCAGTAAGTGGGACATTCTTGTACTTCCAGAGTAAAAGCTCTCCTAAACCCTTTTATTTCCAGCAATGTTAGCTAATTAGCTGGTTCTATAACATTTTAAATATAGGCCCTTGCCATAGTGTTTTGTAGGCTGGGAAGATCTGATTGGTGCTCAGTATCCTCAGTTCTCTGCTTAACAGGTATTTTTGTGTGTCTTTTGCCTGGTCTAATCCATATACTGAAAGGGCATGGGGATGGACACCAATTTTCATCATATAGCTCTGAACAGATATGTCCCAATTCATTTGGAAGTTATCAGTGAATACAGTGGTGCCTCGCTTAGCGATTGCTCCGTTTAGTGACAAAATCACTTAGTGATGCTGTTTTTGCGATCGCAAAAGCGATCGCTTTGAGATGTTCTCTATGGGGTATTTTCGATTTGCGATGATCGCAGGGAAGCGATCATCGCAAAGCCCCCATTTTCGCACAGCTGACTGGCGGTTTCAAAATAGCCGCCGGGGAAAAAAACATGGCCACCCCTGCTTTATATTAATAGCAAACTTGTTTCGTTTGAGTGTTGATCCTTATATAGTCCAAGCAGCAGCATCCTCGCTCAGTAAGATAAGTTATTACCAGGTTTAGGGGAAACGTGAATCAATTTGAATGTCTGCTATTGGAAATTTAATTTTTTAAAATCAAAATAATGTAATACCTGTATTATACCTGTAGAAAAATCCTTACAGGGCTTATCTGAAACAGCCTAACAAGGCTTTGTAGGCATAATTAACTGTTCAAGAGGGAAAGCAAAAACCCAGAGGAAAAGAAGCTTGGAATGGTATGACTGGAAACCTGAACTAGAATGTATTCGTGAAGGCTTTCATGGCCGGGATCTAATGGTTGTTGTGGGTTTTTCGGGCTCTTTGGCCATGTTCTGACGGTTGTTCTTCCTAACGTTTCACCAGTCTCTGTGGTCGGCATCTTCAGAGGACAGCGCTCTGTGCTCTGGTGTGGTTTGTTTGTTAGCTGAGTATTTATGGCTGGAAGATCAGCTTTTGTCCTTTTCAGGAGATGGATGATTAGTGTGTTTTGTTGTGGGTGTATTGTTGTGATAAGGAGGAGAGATTATCTGTCACTGTGATTGATGGTTGTCATTAACTGGTCTTTTGTGTGTAGTGATCCCTGGTCCTTGTAGCTGGGTAGAGTTTGTTTACTTTTTGCACACTGTATTTTTCAGAGCTGGGAGCCAAGTTTTGTTGAGTTTCAAACTTTCCTCTTTTTTGTTGAAGTTCTGTTGGTGCTTGTGGATTTCAATGGCTTCCCTGTGCAGTCTAACGTAATGCTTGCTGGTATTGTCCAGTATTTTTGTCCTGAAAGGACAAAAGCTGATCTCCCAGCCATAAATACTCAACTCCCAAACAAACTACACCAGAGCACAGAGTGTTGTCCTCTGAAGATGCCGGCCACAGACTGGCGAAACATTAGGAAGAACACGGCCAAAGAGCCCGAAAAACCCACAACAAACACTGAACTAGAATGCTCCACAGTGCAACACTTTGTTGCAAGTGTTTTCTATTCAGTTTATATGCTTTATATGTAAATTACGAAGAATCGGACTTGTTATATAAAATATAACAGTTAGTCTTTAAAGTGCTACAATGTTGTTTTCTTCTTTATTTTTTTTTTCTTTTTGCTTGATAGGAAATACATGGATTAGCTACAGCACTATGATGGCTGATTTGTTTTCAGGGTGACATTCAGATCTGATTTAAGTAACCCACCCTAGTTTTGAATCTCTATGTTATAACAAATAGGGATGCCAATACCTGCAGGAGATTATGGTAATCACTATTATAACTAGCACACATATAATACTTTTCAGTATTCAAAGGGGTTTTATACATTCTCTCACTATTTTAACCCTTGCAGCACTGTAGACTTGAAAGTTGAAATAGTATTGTGATTTCAGTTTTTCAGTTGATGGTACATAGGATGATATTGCTTATATAAAGTCAGATCTTGAAAAAGTTGCTGTTTTACACTGTATAGTGGCCAGGGGATTCTGGGCGTTGTCGTCCAGAAAAGGAACTTTTTCAAATTCTGCTTCCCACTTAGCTCATTACTGAGGTGAATTTGATCCATGGAGGATGAGCAATTTAGTACAAGTGGGTCTCCATGCACTGATCTTTACTGTATTAGAAGCACCACAATGCAATTAATAGAATGCAGTGTAAAATTAAGCAACAGTCTGTATATGAACACATATAAAATACAAACTGGCTTGCAAAAATGAAATGGTAAAGCTTTAAAAAGTATATTAGAGAACTTCCTTCCAATAATGGGCAACAACAGGGGCTTTGGGAGCCAGAGAGTAGAATGATGTAGCTGTGACATTGCCCATTCTTTCTGCATTCATATAGAACTGTGTGGGTGCAAAACTTTTATTCTCCTGGTTTCACCTTACTTCTGTCAACTCTAGTCCGTAAGCTATCAAGTGACTTCCAAGTATCCCAGTTCTCTACATGATTGGGTGTTGTGATTAGAGAGGGCCAGTGTACATTTTTGTTATTCCTGTTTTTTAAAAGTGTATTTAAAAATATTTTACTGTTTATGAGAATGGTTACAGAATATTTTACTATTTGTGAGAATGCGTGCAGATTGAACAGATAAGGGCTGTATGCAAATAGACGGGGATATTCGGCAGGAAACTCCTCTGGGTCTTCTGCTGAGATCAAGCACACATTCTTGATTGGGGCTATGTGGTGCTTCTTCAAAATAGAAGCGGCATATTCAAATAATTTTTAAAATCATGAACAACATAATATACAGTTTGGCCTACAGATTTGTCCAAATTGATTTAACAGTGTAAATCCAGAAGTACACCCCTCTGTGTTTACTGGGATTACTAAAAAGAAAGAAATCCTCTGGGGTAGACGGAATACAAATAGAACTATTTCAAGCTACAGAGACTGGATCTGTCAAAATCCTAACAAGAATATGTCGACAAATATTGAAAACAAAACAGTGGCCCACAGATTAGATTAGATTAGGCATCCTTCAGTCTTGAGAGACTATAGTAATGTGCTCTGAATGGAGGTCTTGGAACAGTGTCTAGTGTGGCTGAGAAGGCCAATTCGAGAGTGACAATCCCTTCCACACTGAAGACAAATACAATCTGTCCCCCATCTAGCTCCCTGATTTTGCTGGTTTCGGGACTGCCTCTTTGCCTCGGCCTGCTGGACAAGTGTCTCTTAAAAACGAGAGAGGCCATGATGCACCGCCTGCCTCCAGGCTGAACGCTCAGATGTCAAGGTTTCCCATCTGTCGAGGTCCATTCCTAAAGCCTTCAGATCCCACTTGCAGATATTCTTGTATCACAGCTGTGGTCTCCCTCTGGGGTGATTTCCCTGCACTAATTCTCCATACAAGAGATCTTTTGGAATTCAGCCATCAGCCATTCTCACGACATGCCCAAGCCAACGTAGACATCGCTGTTTCATTAATGTATACATGCTAAAAATTCCTATACATTCCATTCCATAAGAAAGGAGATGCCGAGGAGTGCAGGGATCTATTTATTTATTTATTTATTTATTTATTTATTTATTTATTTATTTATTTATTTATTTATTTATTTATTTATTTATTTATTTATTTGATTGATTGATTGATTGATTGATTTATACCCTGCCCATTTGGTCTTCCCCATGCAAGCAAAGTGATGCTCAAGATCTCGCAACAAAGGCTTTTACCTTGTACAGTGGACCCTTGACTTACAGACAGCATGACTTACAGACTTTTACAGACTTCTCGGGCTGCAAAATTTAGGTTTGACTTGCAGACTGAGATTTGACTTACAGAGCAGAAAAAAACCAAAATGGAACAAAAACGGCCTGTTACGGGATTAATCAGTTTTCAATGCACTGTAGGTCAATGGAGACTTGACTTACAGACTTTTTGACTTGAGAACCGCCTTCCAATACGGAATAAGTTCTCAAGTCAAGACCCCACTGTATGGAGGAACAAGTTCCTGATGTTCAAGCTGAATTCTGAAAAGGAAGAAGCACTTGAGATCATATTACAAATATCTGCTGGCTACTGGAACACACCAAAGAGTTTCAGAAGATCAGTTTATGATTTATAGACTACAGCAAAACCTTTGACTATATAGATCATGAGAAACTATGGGTTGCTCTGAAAGAAATGGCTGTGCCTCAACACTTGATTATCCTGATGTGTAACCAATATTTTAGACAAGAAACTACTGTTGTGACAGAATATGTAGAGACAAAATGGTTTGCTGTAGGTAAAGGTGTTAGGCAAGAGTGCATTTTATTCTTTTATCTGTCCAGTCTGTCTGCACATGCATTTCTATCGTATGGAAAGGCAGAATAGATTCAGGTGAAGGAGGAGTGAAAATTGTGGAAGAAACATCAGTAATTTAAGATATGCAGATAATACCATTTTACTGGCAGAAAGCAACAATGACTTGAAACAACTGCTGTTGAAAGTGAAAGAACAAAGTACCAATACAGGACTGTAGCTGAACTTGAAGAAGACCATAGGTTTTTAACCCATAGTCTACGGACTCCTGTCCTTACAGAGGGTCTGCAAAGGCTTGAAGAAATGTAATAATCTTTTGCAGTTAAAATAGAAAGAAAGAAAGAAAGAAAGAAAGAAAGAAAGAAAGAAAGAAAGAAAGAAAGAAAGAAAGAAAGAAAGAAAGAAAGAAAGAAAGAAAGAAAGAAAGAAAGAAAAATCTTAATTTCCCTTACGTGTTTGTATAAAACTTGGCTTTTCTAACCTACCGCTGCCATTAAAAACAAACAGAAGTAAGAATCAGTTATGAAAATAACTGCTTGATAGCAAATAACTAATATTTCTGCACACTTGCTACTGCTCAGATATTCATAAGCCGTGGGGAATGAGAGTCGGAGTCAGTCAATGTCAGGGTGAGTGAGTGAGTGGACAGACTTTGTGATCATGTTTCTTCTTGGATTTCTGCTACTTCTGTCTTATTTTCGGGAATTGAGAGACAGAATAAGATTATTCCTCATGGAGAAGTAACTTCATCTCAGTAATTGTTTGATGGATTTTTCCTGGTTAGTCAAATTAGCGTATCTGCCAGGTATCTTCATCTATTTAAATACGCTCAACTTAAATCTTCAAGGAGAAAAGGTTTCAGTTTTTGAAGTTGAAGACAAGAGCAGAGCAAAGATCGAAAGTTGGAATTGCTGCATCATCGCATGTTGAACCAAAACAATGAGACATTTCTAAACCTCACAAGTTTTCTTGGTTCCACCAACAAAGAGTTGTCTGAGGAGGACACAACCCTTATCACACAACATTTGGAAGATTTGCAGCATAGTTTCTGTGAATATTTTCTTGTTTCTGATGCAAGTAAAAACTGGATTAAAGATCCATTTTCAGTTAATGTGGATGAACTACAGGGGCTCACAGCAGCGGATGAAGACAAACTCGTAGAAATATCCACGGATGGTGCTCTGAAACTGCAGTTCAAGGAACAATCCCTTCCAAATTTCTGGGCTCATCTACAATCATTTTTCAGAACTAACAAAGAGGGCTATGAAAGTATTGATGTATTTTGACATACTTATTGACATATACAAAATTCATCCTCTGCTCTTCTTTATCGTAAAAAGAAGTATAAGAACCCTTTGAAACACATAGTCAGAACTCATACTACAGGTTTCAGCTATTAAGCCCAATATAATAAGGCTTGTAAATGAAATGCAGCAACAGCTTTCTCATTAATTATAATTGTATAAATATAATATGTTTCCTTTTTCTCCACCCAACTTGCATTTAGTGAGGTACAATTTTGTACAAATTATATTCATGTCAGGTGTGTCATAGTAATGATTTTATGTGCTTGTAATTTCAGTTCTCCAGCGAGAATCCTCTTCCTCTTCTTCTTCTTAATATGTATTAATTGTATGGAATCATTCCCATAAAAATATTATAATCAGGGGGGTGCATTCAGAGATTAACTTATTTCTCCCTTATTTCCAAATTTGAAGACCCTTCATGAAAAATGTTAAATAAATATTGATGCACTTTAGAATTTTAAATCTTTTAAATCTTGGTGGCCAATAGCAACAAAAGATAGTTAAAGGGTGTCCATGATAAATATAAGGTTAAGAACTGCTGAAGAAGACAGAAATCATGGCTACAGAAGAACTACACACCTTTAATGCTGATAATGAAGAAAGTGAAATGCTAAAAGTTTTTGTATACCTTGGTTCAATCATCAGTTGAAATGGAGACTGCAGCCAGAAAATCAGAACAAGAGTGAGACTCAGAAGGGCAGCAATGTAGGAATTAGAGAAAATAATCAAGTATAAGGTTGTGTCACTGGAGATGAAGACCAAGATCATCCACACTTTTGTATTTTTGATTGCCATGTATGGGTGTGAGACATGGACAATAAAGAACAGTGACGAAAAAATTGATTCATTTGAAATAGGGTGCTGGAGGACAGCTTTGCAGATACTGTACTCTGGATTGCCAAAAAGACAAACAAGTGGGTCCTAGATCAAATCAAGCCTGAAATATCCCTAGAGGCAAAAATTATGAAAGAGAAGCTGTCCTACGTAGGACACATAATGAGAAGGAAGAATTCTTTGAAAAGGACAATAAAGGCTATCCTTGAAAACAATACCAAAACTTCAGCAGGTCCAAAATGTGGCAGTCAAGATTGATTTCTGGGACTAGAAAATATAATCATATATCCCAGGGGTCCCCAAACTTTTTCACCCCGTGGACCGGCTGGGAAAGGCGGGGCACCCCCTGCGCTTGTGCGAACAGCATGACATGTGCGCATGTGCAAACGGTACTGCAGCGTGCGCATGGGCATATGCAAATCAGCTGTGTGGGGGATGGGGCAGGAGGTCTGTCTCCATAGCCCGGTCCGGCTCAGGCCATGGACCAGCACCGGGCTGGGGGTTGTTCTGGTGCACCTTCGTGGGTTCCATGTCAGTTTCTCCCCCCCGAGGGAGGCCCATAAATCCTCTACAAGAGGTAGGGCCTTCTTTGCGGTGGCTCCAATTTTATGTAACTAGCTTCCGAAGGAGTTCCACTTTTTTCAGGGAGGCTATCAACACTGACCCCAACTGACCACCTTCCCCCCCCCTTCTTTTCTCTCCTCTCCTCTTTTTCCCTCCCCTCTTTTCCTCCATCCGCTCTGAGATAAGTTGGTGCCATCTGTTTCTTTTTTTTTCTGGGTTATTGTTATCGGTTTTAATATTTCTATTTTCATTTGTGTTTTGTATTTTACAAGTTGTAGCCCATCCAGAGTACAGTGGGGTCTTGACTTAAGAACGGCTCGAGTTAACAACATTTTGACTTAAGAACCACTCTCATAGGAAAATATTGACTTGACTTACATACTTAGATTTGAGTTAAGAACTGAAAAAACCCACATGGGAGGCAGGGAAAGTGCAAAATTTGAACTTTCAGTTAACTGTTGGCCAGTGAAAAGGGTGCCTGTCTGCTTCCTCACTCCTCCCAGCGTTTAGAGAGTGGATTGGGAGACAGTCTTCGGACTGCCTGGTACTGTACTGCCTGGACTGTATTTTCCCTGCCTTCCCTGAACCTTTCTTGACCCAAGAAAAAAAATTAACAAAATATCCCCCTCTAGTGGTCGAAGGCGGAATAGCAGCTTCCCATTAGTTTCTATGGACGGAAAAGAGCAGATACGGATCAAATGGTTTTCAATGCATTCCTATGGGAAATGCAGATTTGACCTGAGAACTTTTTGACTTGAGAACTGCCTTCCAATACGGATTAAGTTCTCAAGTCAAGACCCCACTGTAGTGCTGTGACACTAATGGGCATGGGACACGAATTAAAATAAAATAAAATAAATTCTGTGCTCATTTCAATGTGCTGGTTATGACTTATAAAGCCCTTAACAGTTTAGGATCTTGATACTTGCTGGAAAGTCTATCTCAGAAATCAGCTACCCGTTTCACCCACTCCTCTCAATCTGTGTTGTTAAAATGACCACATTCAGGGGGCCCAGAAAAGCCAAGATATGGAATCAGTCTTTCTCAATCGTGGCCCCCAATCTCTGGAACAGGTTACCAACAGAGAGATGACAGGCTCTTTCCCTTCTTACATTCAGGAAATTGTTAAAAACTGAAATATTGAAAGCTGCTTTTAATGGAGTGAATCTCCCAGATGCTATTAACATTAATATTTTTTCTTTTCTTTTCTTGTTCTTTTCTTTTTTGTACAGTTTTTTTTTTCAAAATTGCTATATTGTTGTTGTACTGTTATGTGGGGTACGTGGGATTTTTAAGTTTTAACTTGTAAAATGCCCAGAGCAGTGCTTGCAGCAATAGGGCAGTATGTAAAAAAAATAAAGCTGGGGAAGATTGAACATAAGAAGGAAAAAAGGAAGATCAAATTTGAGATGGATTGACTCCCTAAAGAAACCCAGACACTTGAGGTTAAAAGAGCTGAGCAGGACTACTAAGGACAGGACATATTGGAGGTCACTCATTCATAGGGTTGCCATAAAATGACTCGATGGCGCATAACAACAACCTCTGCATAGGGATCTAGCATAATAGGATTTGTCCTTTGTGATCAGGAATCTACAAGTGTATTATGTTTCCTAGAAGTAAATGTTTGTTTATATATAAATAAAGTAACTTGTATAGAATTGGAAAAGGAGATCTATTTTAATCCCAAATGCCTAGAATAAAATGTAATTTGCTGCTTCCTAATTTTAGCATTTAAAAGTTTTGGCAGTTCTCTCATTTGTGTTAATTATGTACACCATTGCCTTGATTATTTTATGTTAGCAAACTCTATTTGGCTATAAATCATACTTGGAGATGTCCCTGTGAAACTCAATTGGATACTGATTGCTTGCAATTGAAGAATAATTCACTACTGAAGGAATTTGGAATAAATCAGCATTTTATTTTCAAATTATGTGACTGGCGTACAGACTGATTCATTTATAAAATGCACACACACAAACCTACAAATAACATTAATTGGATCTCTAATTGAGGGCATGGATTGCCTGTGAAGAGCTCTTATTGTACAAACATATATCTGTCTTCTGTAGTACAAGAACACTGGTTTTTTAATAGATAGGTTCAATATCATATTGTTCCCATGATTATCGCTATTATCGTGTGATAGGCTGATCACTGGAAAGTTTTACTTTGTGCCAGTCATTACAGAGCATGTCCTTTAATTATGCATAGGTAATATCAATCAGTGAGAGAGGGAAAATTCACAGCTGTACACAGAAAGCAATTTCTCATCCACATCAATCAATGCCTCTATTTTTATTGTTAAGTGCAAAAAAAAAAAAAAAAGGCTGAGAGTGGATAGAGATCTGCTATGAGAAAATGAATTTTTTATTCTCAGCTCTACCACCTCTGTTGTTGACCATAGGACCTTGTCTCCTGACAAGCTCTTGGCATATTTTTCTTTATAATGAAAAACTACACTCATCAGAGTGTTTCCATTACAGTCTGAGTAAATAACCTAGGCATAGTGACATAGCATATGCAGGAGGGATATTCTTTAGCTAGAATCTGTTTTAATTTAATCTTTTATTTTGTTGTAGTTTTAGTTTGAATAGTTGATGTTCACCTATGTTTTGCATAACTTGCAGCAGGTAATTGACAAGGTGTGAAGGAAACACATCTTGGTTGTGCTGTGGGGAACATTACCAGGACATGATCAAGACATGCTTGAACATCATGTCGGTTGGCCATGATCAGCCATAGCAAGTTATGTGAACATTCTGCTAACATTATGTAAACTTTAGTAGGATTCTGGCCCTTGTGTGTTAAACCACAGTTACTTACTCCAAGCTCTATAAATAAGGCAATATGAAAATGGGAGTAACTGCATTTCTCCCTTCAACAATGCTGAGGTTAGGGGTGCTGGATCCCTATGCAGTTCAAGATCCAGGTGTAACTATTATGCCTCCCAAAACTTAACTATAAAGCATAAACAGTATCCTCTCTCATACAAACATACAGAACAGATGGGTTTATTGTATTAACTGTACAGTATGCCCCAGCATCCTCCCCAGCCACCATGTGGAGTCACTATGCCAGGGGAGGGGTCTAGCTGAGTTGCCACCATTGGACAGGGGGGCTGCCTCACCACCAACTAATACCCATCTTTCTTAGGCCACGCCCTGGAGATGATTTTCAGCATTACATTTATTATTTCTTTATTTATTAAAATATTCATTCAATTATTTATTGGAATATTTGTGTATTGAAAAAAAAACATGCTGCTCAAGCCTGTGCAGTTCAAGGGAAAAGTGTACTCCCATTTCCTTAAACAGTGAAAGACATGCTTACAAATTACCTCAGTTGGGTCATATGTCTATTGAGAAGAAGATTAAGATATAGCCTACCTTAGTCAAGGCATGTGGTTGTTGATGGGTGGATTGAAGTATAGCCTCCTAACCAATTATTGAAAAATTTCAAATCCACTTCTGTGAGCTATGTTTGCATGGAACGACAATTTGTTTTGCTGCTTAAAGATACATGGTGCATATATTATCAGTAGCTGTAGAAAGAGAAGGCACACCTTGTATTGATAGAGATCAGGTGGCAATGGGAGGATCGCTTCCTTAAACCATTTGTATATAATACACGAGAAGAATTTCCGCAAGCAAAGTATGTGCTGTTGTCTTCACAGGTAGTCTGAATTTTCTAATGAGAAAGAAACCTGTCTTCAGGAGGTCTGAAATGCATCAGGTGACAGGTTGACTGAGGGAAGACAACAAAAAAGTAGGAAGATTAGGGAAAGGATTATATAGGCAGAAGCCTGAAGGGAGCAATCCTTATGAATAAAACTGGGATAATGGTGTCTGGTTTAAACCGACCTGCAAGTCTTGAGACCAGCAGTGGCGGTGATACATTTAGACAACTATATGGCTATGTTAGTGAACTACCACTTTTGAAGTGGGTTTGGCCAAGAATTCTGTTTATCAATAAATTTTAGAAGGCTAAGCAAAACACATGAAAATATGAAGTCAGTTTTCCTTGTAAATATATTGTGAATAAAGGATGTTGACACAGGAATGTGAATGAGTGACAGAATGGACAGATACATTTTGAGACAAATAGAAGTGCTCTTCCTGATCTAATATACTTTGTTGTTTAGTTGCTAAGTCATGTCCGACTCTTCTAATATACTAGAAGGTCACATATCAAAATATACAGAGATTTCACATAAATCCCTGTTAGGTCTCTGTATGAGGCATGGATCGGCATTGGGCTTCTATCACCAGTTCCAGTAGCATGGCTTTACACTATTGTGTGTGTGTGTGTGTGTGTGTGTGTGTGTGTGTGTGTGTTTGTTTGTTTGTTTGTTTGTTTGTTTGTTTGTTTGTTTGTTGATTTGATTTGATTTGATTTGATTTGATTTCTATCCCGCCCATCTAGACCAAGGTCTACTCTGGGCAGTTAAGAAAACTGTAACTTGTTCAAAAAGAATAAGCATAGTCTGAAACATGCAATATTTCCTTTACTTAAAACATAGGATATTCCATTTTGGCAACCTCAGCATTGTTTGGAGATCTATTTACTTCCTTTTTTAAACTTTTAAAACAGGAAAAAATTGTTCAGTGTTGGTTACCAGTTTGTAGTGATGAATGTGGAAATGAACATTCATTTTTTTTCTTTACCTTCTAAGAAATGTAGCCTTTAAAAAGTAACTTTCATCAAGATCTGGATCAGTCAATTTCACAGCTTTTTGGTCTGTTGATTAGTATTACTCATTATGGTTAAGTGGAACCTCCATGTTCCCAGCCTGTGATTGTCAATGCAGTGAATGGGTAACAAGGAACACTGTTGGTTTTGTGTGTTGATTATGAACTTTCCCATTGGCAGGGAAATTTCATAATACATTGACAGATGGCTATGTGGTGTATAAGTTCATGCAAAAAGGTAATGCTGCTTGTGCTCTTACGTTGCTTTTTCAAATGTTACTTTCAGCGCACACCTTTTGTTTATCTCCTGAAAACATATCCACCCAAGTTTATCTCTAGAAAAATGTATATATAATTTTAGCCTTGGATTTTTATATATAGCTTTTAAAATCCTGGCTTACATATAAATACAGGGAGATTCAAATATGTCACGGAATGTAAGATTGCAGCCATAATAATTCAGATTTCAAATTCCTAATAAGCAGTATCATATGTTAGTGAACCAGTCCTGTGCAGGACTAAATAAATATTTCCAAGTTGTAATTGCGAATATGGAATTGTATAGGTGTCCAAGTAACCAGCTGCCTGGGATTGTTCCAGCTCTATTAATTAATTTTAGTAATTATAATGATGAATGGGCCAGTAATTGATGTAATATATATTTATACTGAATCTTGTTATACTTGTTGACAACTACTGTTTCAGAGAAACAGAAGTCTGTTGTGGGGCCAGGAAGACCTCATGTGTATACCCTGTTTCCTAAAAATAAGACCTAACCTGAAAATAAGCCCTAGTATGATTTTTCAGGATGCTCGTAATATAAGCCCTACCCCCAAAAATAAACCCCAGTTAAGTGAAACCCTGCCCTCTACCATTATGAAGCATTGTGCAGCAACCAGAAGAAGACATGACTGTAAAACAAAGCATCCCCTGAAAATAATGCATTTTTGGAGCAAAAATTAATACAAGATCCTGTCTTATTGTCGAGGAAACACTGTATATGTTTCTGTGAATGGCTGGGTACTCACTGACATTATTTTTTTGGAAAAAAATGTTATGAAGTAACTGCTAATAACATATTCATATTCTTTTGATAGCCAGAAGTGCAACTTGCAGAAGGCTTTGATGTTGTTATGCCTAAATCACAACTGGACTCCATATTAGCCAATTACACTCGCTCAGGAAGCCTGCTGTTTCGAAAGTTGGTGTGTGCATTTTTTGATGACAAGACCTTGGCCAATTCATTACCCAATGGCAAGAGGAAAAGAGGTCTCAATGATAACCGAAAAGGACTAGACCAAAATATTGTGGGTGCAATAAAAGGTAATGTGTATAATATATCTGTTTTGTTGTTGTTTAGCTGTTAAGTCGTGTTCGACTCTTCGTGACCCCATGGACCAGAGCACGCCAGGCCTTCCTGTCTTCCACTGCCTCCCAGAGTTGGGTCAAATTCATGTTGGTAGCTTCGATGACACTGTCAAGCCATCTTGTCCTCTGTCGTCTCCTTCTCCTCTTGCCTTCACACTTTCCCAAGTGTCTTTTCCATGGAGTCTTCTCTTCTTATGAGATGGCCAAAGTATTGGAGCCTCAGCTTCAGGATCTGTCCTTCCAGTGAGCACTCAGGGTTGATTTCCTTCAGAATTGATAGGTTTGTTCTCCTTGCAGTCCAGGGGACTCTCAAGAGTCTCCTCCAGCATCACAATTCAAAAGCATCAATTCTTTTGCGGTCAGCCTTCTTTATGGTCCAGCTCTCACTTCCATACATCGCTACTGGAAAAACCATAGCTTTGACTATGCAGACCTTTGTGGCCAAGGTGACGTCCCTGCTTTTTAAAATGCTATCTAGGTTTGTCATCGCTTTCCTCCCAAGAAGCAGGCTCTTTTAATTTCGTGGCTGCTGTCACCATCTGCAGTGATCATGGAGCCCATGAAGCTAAAATCTGTCACTGCCTCCATAACTTCCCCTTCTATTTGCCAGGAGGTGATGGGACCAGAGGCCATGATCTTAGGGTTTTTTTTTTTTAATGTTGAGCTTCGGACCATTTTTTGGTGCTCTCCTCTTTCACCCTCATAAAGAGGTTCTTTAATTCCTCCTCACTTTCTGCCACCAGTGTGATATCATCTGCATATCTGAGGTTGTTGATATTCCAGCAATCTTAATTCCGGTTTGGGATTCATCCAGTCCAGCCTTTCGCATGAAGTATTCTGCATATAAGTTAAATAAGCAGGAAGACAATAAACAGCCTTGTCGTACTCCTTTCCCAATTTTGAACCAAACAGTTTTTCCATATCCAGTTCTAACTGTTGCTTCCTATCCCACATATATCTGTAGTCTTATAATAGTAACTAATTGTATGCTATATTTCATTTTGAGACTTATTAAATCTGTTATACTTACTCTTATTCTCAACTGCAAATGTATCCTTAAACATTTCTATGAACTGGTCTGAGCCAGTAGGTCCTCAGACTTTGAATCCTGTTTCTGGACTGCATCACTTCAGATGTTAGGTTGGCATTATACATGCTTATATTACCACAGGGTACATGTTATGTCCTTTGAAAAGATTACTATACATAGAAAACCAGCATGTCAAGGAAGACAGTCTATCAACATTGACCTATAAAGCCATAAACTTGGGACCTCACAACCTATTGGATCACCTTTCTCTAAGATCAATATCCCATGCCACTCATGTCTCCCAGGCATTGATGCTATGGGTGGCCACCCCAAAAGAGGCCAGAAAGTCTGCAACCACGAGTGAGGGCCTCCTCTGTGATGGCTGCCTCTTTACGTAATGCTCTACCTGTGGAGTTGGCTGTTTATTTTAAATTGCTGGAAACCACCCAGAGTAGTGGAAAGGCCACTAAATGGTGTGGTATAAAAATATAGTTACTAAACAAACAAACAAACAAATAAGCAGGCTACTTACAGTAAGGAGGGTTTTTTTATGGAGGAACGTTCAGAGATGGAGTACCTGACTTGCTGGTTAAAAAACACAATCCATATTTTTCTGCACAGTGAGCTATTTGCACTGGGCCTCAGTCCCACTGAGAGTTAGTTTTTGATTTTTTTTCCCTTTGATGTGGTGCTTTGCAGATCAGCATTTAAGGAAACGCAGTATACAGCTCTTTGTGAAGTGCTTTTATTTTTTTTACAAAACTAAATTACTCAATATTGTATTCAGATATAAGGCTGAGGTTGATGAAATGTTACTTAGGGTCAACAAAATAAGATTAGTTTTTATACTTAGAGATTAGTGAAGCATGTCATGCATTTTTATTAGTGCAGTTCTGTAGTTCCCTAGTCCTTTGAAAGGTCTGTTTATGAATTAATTCTTCCCCCACCACAATATCTTAGATTCATTGGGAATGGGTGCAGTAGCGATGATGACACAAGAGCTAAGCCTGTTTTTGGTTTGATGGATTCAGTGCAGAATCAAAGTATGCAGAGACCACTGGAGATGTACACTCTACAGCCACATGGCACTCTGACCCATATGCATCTTTGCATAGATGGAGTGGTAGTAGAAGGGATATAGAATTAGTTAGAATTAGACATTCTTCACTTTCCTGTTAATTCTGTATATGAAGTTTGATGTAGAGCTATTCTGTTGTTCTTTATATATAGTTAGGATTCTGAGTGTTTCTCATACCCTGAGCTGCAGTAAAATTTAAATGTATCTTGTGCAGGATACTTACCACACAATTTATTGTATAATTATGCTTCATCAGAGTGTAAATTTAAATGGGAGCTCCACTCTAAGTAATTTGGCCTAGTTATGAATCCAGGTATAGAAGCACAGATCTTGGAGAAAGGCTGTGTTGGGAAGAGGTTGCACATAAGTGGCCAGTCAAACCAGCTGTCTTATTTTGTTTAAGTGTAGATGTATTAACCTCGTGGAGTGAAAAATGCTCAAATCAATTGGTGGAAGCATCTAGCTTCCTATTTCAGAATGTTGTCATTGTTTGAAAATACGTCAATGTAGTTATATTTCAGTTCTTTAACAAAATTTTGGCCAGAATTCATTTGGTAGCCCCAGCTAGAGTAGATTAATTAAATCTGTTTCATAAATATGCAGTTTGGCTCATCATTCAGCATTTTAATTCAGCGGGTCTACTCTAGAGGGAACCACCAACTGGTTTTAGGCTTCATAATAAGTAATATATTATATGCCTGTGGAAAGAAGACTTCAAGCTCATGGAGTAAATAAAACAACTTTTATGGAATACATTTCTGACATACTAAACTCTCTCTGTCTTTGGTTACGTTCAGCAGCTAATAATATCAGGGGTGGTACTGCTAGGCACTGTTATCATAATAAGAGAACTCTATTATCATTATGGTACCACATGAATGATATTTCTGGGAGAACTCTGCTAAGCTTGATAGGGACTCTGTTGCTAGAAGGGAACAGCAAGGGATGGCACCCTGTGGAACTTAACTCTGCCTGGCTCTATTTGCTCATTTTATTTTTGAAGAGCAGTTCTATAAGATATACTATAGATCCATTTGTTCCTTGTGATAGCTCAGCCAGTGTGAGATCTCCTTAAGAATGACAAGGCTTTTTTTTTACATCATTGCCAAGAGAGGCTCATTTAACAGCTCTTCCAGCTGTTTTTAGAATCATACTTCTGATTCTCTTTCTGTTACCAGAAACTGAGCAGGATTTGTGCCCAGTAAATCAATTAGATGAAGATTGTAAGCAAGAGTCTTCGTATTGCAGTTTTTGGGCCAGTGGGAAGCCAAAATGAGAGTTAAATCTCCCACTGTTAAGCAACCCAGGCCTGAAACATCTTTGTCATCCCTCTGTATGTGGAATTGTTATGATTACAAAGAGACCCATCAAAGGATATGGAAATTAGCATCCAGAAAGATGCAGTGTATCTAAATGAGTTCTGTGTGAAGCATTCCCTACTTTGCTCCTAAACCAGATTTCAAACACATTCTTGCCTTAGCACTTGCCTCTCCCATCTGTGATAATGAATGATTCTGGGAGAATATTATGGATACAATTTAATGCATAGACTCATTTGGGTTGTTATTGTGATGTCCATTTTTTGGTTACTGAAATCTTTCCTTTAATAAAAGAAATACAGTCTGTCCTCTGTTATATGTTGGTTGAACCAATAAATCTTGAGAGTAGCTTGAGATAAGTATGAAATAGTTGCCCATGATAATTCTAGTTTACAAAATAAAAGCTTATACATTTAAATTTCATATTCATATATTTGAATGTGTCAATTTGCATCACTGATTCTCAGACAGTGTTTACTGTTCTGCTTAAATGGTTAGTGAAGAATATTTCTGGCATTCTAATGCCATCTTACGTTGAATCATTTTTAATATGGTAAAGGCTCTTGAGGACTTAGGAGATCAAACTGTTATATATATTTCTAAGTAATTAGGTGCCTTGCATTGGAAGACTAGCAGTTGAAATCTAGATTTGTATCACAACACATTGTCTTCTACTGTGTCGGATATACATATAAGGGAGACTATATATTTGATGCCTCCTGTGTGATTTCCTGCTCTTGGAAAATTGATAGTTATGAGGAAAAAGTTTGCTGTCATTATGATGCTGTATATCAGACAGATCTTACATTAAATAATTCAAAATTATCTTAAACCATTCTCAAGTTTTATATGAAACACTATACAGTGGTGCCCCGCATTACAACGAAACCCACATGATGACGAAATCACTTGATGACAACTTTTTTGCGATCTCTATAGCGATAGCAAAACGATGGTTCCTATGGGTTTTTTCGCTTAACGATGATTAGGTCCCTGCTTTGGGAACCATTTTTTCTCTGGACTGTGGGGATTTTGTAGCTGATCGTTGGGTTTCTAAAATGGCCTCCCGCTGTTTTCCAACCCTTGTTTCGGAAGACAGGCATTAAAAACATCTGATCGGCACTCACAAAATGGCTGCCCTATGGAGGATCTTCACTGGACGAGCAGGTATTTTTCCCATTGGAACGCATTAACCGGTTTTCAATGCATTCCAATGGGGATTTTATTTTCACATGACGACAATTTTGCTGTACAGCGATTTTGACAAAACGGATTATCGTCGTCATGTGAGGCACCACTGTATCTTATTCTGCTATGCATTTCTCCTGTCTGGTTGCTTGATCCGTTTTCTTTCTGAAGTTCTCTGTATTTCTCCAGCTTTGAAAAATGTGCTGTTTTGGTTAAGATATGTTTTCTGGTCTTAGTGTTCACGGAAAAATACTGCACTGCAAACCATGTCGATAAATTGCCTGGCCCAAGAGACTGGGTACAAATCCTGCAGGATCAAATCAAACTCGCAAGAAGACGGTTGAAAAGAGGTTCAGGTAAGAACAAAGAGTAGGGTTAGGGTGTGGAAACAGTACAAATGAGAATATGAAGGTGACAGAATATTTATGGCCTTCAATGAGTATAATGTTGAGCATAGTCTTAAAGATTGTTTGAAGAAGGATATTGTTCTTAAGGGTTCGTTGATGCATGCGTGCCTTTTAAAGTTCTCTTCCTGACTTTGGGTTGAATATGTGTCCTCATAGCAATATTTTTGGATAGCATGAAAGCTGTCTGTGGCATTTGAGCTGTGACTGTTTCATGTATTTATTTATTTATTTATTTATTTATTTATTTATTTATTTATTTATTTATTTATTTATTTATTTATTTATTTATTTATTTTATTTTATTTTATTTTATTTTATTTTATTTTATTTTATTTTATTTATATCCCACCTATCTGGTCGGTTAAGACCACTCTAGGCGGCTAACAGCATAAAATAGTATAAAAAATTTTAAATAGAAGAAACCTTAGGAGAGGGAGGAGACAATAGGAGAGGGAGAGGAGAGGGCATCAGGAATTGTCTGGAGGGAAGGCCTGCCGAAACATCCATGTTTTTAGTTGATTAAAGATACCCAGTGAGGGTGCCACGCGAATCTCAGGAGGTAGGTTGTTCCAAAGGCGAGGAGCCACCACCGAGAAGGCCCGATTTCTTGTCTTTACCTTCCGGGCCTCCCTCGGCGTTAGGCTTCTCAGCCTCACCTCCTGGCTCGCACAGGTGACACGGGTAGATCTTGGTGGGAGTAGGCGTTCCGCCAGGTATCGAGGCCCTAAACCGTTTAGGGCTTTGTACGTAAGCATCAGCACTTTGAAGTCGATGCGGAACCGGATGGGCAGCCAATGCAATGCAGCCAGAGTGGGTGAGATATGTTGGTCTTTTTTCACTCCACTAAGTACTGTAGTCTGGCTGCCGCATTCTGGACCACCTGTAGTTTCCGCAGCAGCCTCAAAGGCAGCCCCACGTAGAGCGCATTACAGTGATCTAATCTTGATATTATGAGCGCATGCACCAAGATAGTGAGCGCCCCAACATCAAGGTAGGACCGCAGCTGGGCTATCCACCTAAGGTGAAAAAAGGCGGAATGGACCCGGACGCCACCTGAGATTCCATAGTGAGCGCCGGGTCCAGTAGATTATTGCTTCACGTTACTGATATAAAATAATTATCTAAGATAATTGGTTCCAAAATCCATACTTTATACCTTTATTAGCCCAACCAAAAGGCCAAAAATATGTTTCAGGATCTTTAAATCTCTTCATATGGAAACATTTTACACAAAATAGGAGTCAGGTTGAAGGAGAGATTTGCTCATAAGTATCATGTCATTTGTGGGACATGGTGGCGCTGCGGGCTAAATCGCAGAAGCTCGTGCTGCAGGGTCAGAAGACCAGCAGTCGTAAGATCAAATCCACGCGACGGAGTGAGTGCCCGTCGCTTGTCCCAGCTCCCGCCAGCCTACCAGTTCAAAAGCATGTAAGTGCAAGTAGATAAATAGGTACCACCTTGGTGGGAAGGTAACAGTGTTCTGTGTCTAAGTCGCATTGGCCATGTGACAACGGAAAACTGTCTTCAGACAAAACGCTGGCTCTATGGCTTGGAAACGGGGATGAGCACCGCCCCCTAGAGTCGAACACGACTGGACAAAAATTGTCAAGGGGAACCTTTACCTTTACCTATCATGTCATCTGCATGTTTTTCTGAGACATAATGAAGAAGACATATCTGCAGACACATATTGAGTGATGCTGGAGTCACTTCTAAGATAGGTGGGAGCACTATCGGTTCTCTGATCTGAAAACACAAAACCATCGTATCAAATCTAAACTGTTTCTATGTCACCCACACACCTTTTCTGTGCTGTGTGTGCTGCCATCCAAACAATCCTCCACAAACTGCTGTGCTAAATTTGGGATTGCTTTAAACTGTGAATAGAGCCTTGTCTTGTGTTATCCCTACCACCAAACCAGGCAGACAACCTGAGTTTTTTTTTGCAGTAGTGTTTACTGCCACAGCTAAGGACTAATTTTATATTTTTTTTTTTAAAAAAAAAAGAATGCTTCTGATGCCGTGTACAACCTTAGTTATTTTAGAGACGCTATATAAACAGAGTGTCTCAGAACTGACCAGAGACATGCGTGGGAGTTTCTTATGAATGATAACAACAACAATGGTTTGTAAAACTAAACTATAAGAACAGTGTTCAACCGTTCACGTTCTTCATTATGAAACCATAAGCCTTTACTTCTTTAGAATTTCTAAAAAAACTTAGTTCAAGAAACCCAGCTAATTCCTAATGCCCATATCTCAATCATACATAGCCAACGCAAACCCCACAAAACAGAACCTCTCCATCCAAGAATCATACAAATGCAGAAACATTCTTCCATATCTCTCAACTGCCACACATCCAAACTAAAACTGTCAGTTAACTCCCAGTCAATTTTATGAATGACAATACAAACCTATACACAAAAATACATTTACGGAGTAAAAACTGTTCCCATTTCTCTTGAAACTCAAAAACTCTTTGATGGTGGAAAGCAGTGAGTGAGCAGGCAGTCTTTATACTGACAAGACTGGAGATAATTTATCTGCTCAGTTAAAAAAAAACACCCAAAGCCAAATGGGTAGTATCGGCTCATTTACCAAGTGGCTGAAGAGAATGGTGCTACAGAAAATAAAATCTTTGTTCCAGATGGTATGAAATCCTCTTCCTTGTCCAGTTACAGGTGGCATAAAATCTTTTTGCAATATAGGGTAAAACTATATTTGTTTATTTGCCTTTTATATAGAGGAAGCCTGATTTTTGTGTTTCAAAGGACTTTCTTGAGTATCTTTAAAGTAAATGTTAAGATAATTTAATGAGTTGCAGATAGGTTCTGTTTTAAACTTATTTACAAGAGCTGGCATCTTTCCTAGAATTGGAGACTAACTCTTACTGGAAAAATTGAAATTTGACTAAAGAAAATTCATCAACAGAATTGCTTTAGAAAGAAATACTTTTTGGATTCTGAAAGCAGTTTCCTAAGGAGAGTTTACTGTCACATTTTGCACCATTGGTGTGTTTTTGTATGTAACTGGAAGTACCATATTTTGATCTGGCACCTTTTCAATTCAGTGATTGGCTTGAATCAGACACACTAGTTTTCATGTATGTATTTATTTATGTATTTCTAATAGCTCCCTGCCATTTAACCCTGACACTGGAGGCTATATGATTGCAGAGTGTGCATGCAAACACACAGTCACAAACAGATGCACCAGCACTCCACATGATACACAAGTTCTCCACATGTCCCGTCCATTTATAGTTTTTGGTGTCAGACTAGCAGTACAGCTGTTAACCTTCCATTTACTCTATATCAGTGGTTCCCAGCCTTGGGTCCCCAGACATTCTTGGACTCCAACTCCCAGAAGCCCTTGCCAGCACAGTTAATGGATGTCTGCATTCCCTGAATGAATACTGTAAACTGTTTCATGTACTAGCAATACAACAGCAGCCTCCTTAGGGGATGGGTAATTCTGTTCTCAATTACTTGTGTTTTCCAGTGCAATAAAATCCAGTGTAGTGATGCAAAAAAATATTGTTAGTAGAGAAAACAGAAGACAGTGTAGATGGCAATAAAAATAGTTGACTTAACCTGAGTGCCTTGTAGGGATATGGAGACTTCATTTCTTGGGTAAGCTTAACTTCCTGTTTCAAAAAGAAGCTGATCAACAATCATTAGAGCAGCTTCCTTTTGAAACAGGAAGTTAGGCTTGTCTATGGTATGAAGCCAGCCAGCTGGACCTTTGTCCAGGTCCTATAACTAGGGCTCCCAGAAAGGAGAATTATGGAGAATCCCTAGTGCCATGTGTTACATACAGCACTGATGTTACCTGTCTGTCATGGGTTTGGAGGGAAAGTTCCATCCTATGGGGAGTGGAAGGCGGGACATCAGGAGGAGGGGCTGTACTGTATATATATGTGAAGCCTGTGTGGTGAAGTTCAGAAGACGCTGGGATGTGAAGAAGCAGCAGCTGGGAAGAAGAAGCTGGTGTGGGAGTCTGTGTGTCAGACAGGGTACTACTGTGTGTCAGAGTACCAACCTGATAGGTTCAGGTGTCTGTTGGTTAGCCAGAACTGATAGGTTCAGGGTCTGTGCTTCAAGTTAAGTGTTCTGTGTGAACCAAACTGTATACATGTATGAATGAGACTAAGCCACGTTACTATATCTTATTCACCTGATCATTTTATTTTCCCTGTGTGTTGTTTAAATAAACCTTGTTCTTTTATTTGTTAAAAATCCATCCCTGGTCTGTGTGACTTCTTATAGGGAATGGTTGGTGGCAGCTTAGTTAACGTGTGGCAGATCCCAGTAGGTCTGGGTTTGTCACATTGATTGGTGTCCAGCGTGTGGGATACGACTGGTCCAGTTGTCCAGTGGTCCAGCAAAGCCTTGGCAAGTGTGCCCAGAGCAAGGGGGGTCTAGTCAGGGACAATCTGAGAGCGCGTAGGTAATCTTCTAGGTGTGCCTCACGGGGGGGTGCACTAGTAGAAGAACGTGTAACCTCAGATTGCGGGCTAGATTAGGGAGCTCTGAGGTAACCTGGTTTTGGCGGGAAAAAAGCTGAGGCAAAACTGTGAAATAGCAGTGAGCTAGCTTGTCTGCTGAGAGGCCCAGCAGAGGGGGGTAGACTCTAGCTCGCAACTGTTGCAAGTAGTGCTGAAGGACAGCAGCAATCTATAGGGAAAGCTGGTTCTGAGGCAAAAGGAAAAAAAAAAGTGGTCGTTTTATTTTGAGGCTTGACTTTTTAAAGCAGCTTGTTCTGAGGGGGGATTATGCCCTTGACTCGAAGCCAAATGGCAGAAATGGGTGAAGTGAAAGACCCCCAGGTTGACCAAGGTTCTGAGGATGAATTTGGCTCAGTGCAAGGTGACAGCACGGGAGAACAGAACCCAGAACTCAGAAAATTGCTCATAGCCCAACAGCATGAACTGAGGATGAGGCAATTGGAAAAAGAAGAAAAATTAGAGAGAGAGAGAATGGAGAGGGAGGAAAGATTGGAGAGAGAGAGAGAATGGCGTTTGAATTAAGAAAATTGGAACTGATGAACCAGAACAATAATAACAATAGGGATTCTGAGGGAGGCCAATTGTCTAAGGCTGACCTGAAGAAATTCCCTGTGTACCACAAGGGAGATTGTCCTGAGGTGTTCTTTTCCTTAGTGGAAAGAGCGTTTGTGGACTTCTCAGTGAGGGAAACTGAGAAGATGACCATCATGCGATCTTTAATCAGTGGTAGCCTGGCTGAGGTTTATTCAGAGATGCCACAGGAACTGATGAGAGATTTTGCAGAGTTTAAAAAACTGGTGTTTGCAAGACATGGGATAAATGCGGAACAGCTGAGGCAAAGATTCAGGTCCCTCACAAAGAAACCAGAGCAGACTTTCACCCAAGTGGGGGCTCAATTGGTGAGGCTGCTAGAGAAATGGCTATCTCAGGAGGGGACAGAGACCTTTCAGCAGCTCAAAGACTTGATAGCGCTGGAACAGTTCTGTTCAGTCCTGCATGGGGAACTGAAATTCCAGGTGAGGGAAAGGAAACCAAAATCTGTGGCAGAAGCAGCCGAAATCGCAGATTTTATTTCCCAAATAAGAAAGCCCTTGGGTGAGGGGAAAGCGATGGGAAAACCTAAAGAAACCTACAGCAAGTACTCTCAGGGACCAGGGAGAAACCAGCAAGTGGGAGGGGCCCATGGTGAAGGGAAGCCCTCAGACATGAAACAAAGACCTCAGATTTTGGAGGGAAAACCAAAATCAGATGAGAAAGACTCAAAATACACCAGAAAATGTTATTTCTGTCAAGGAAAGGGCCATCTAATCTCAGAGTGTGAGAAATTAAAGCAGCTAAAAGGAAATGTGCCTCATGATTCGAGTGGAACCAAGCCAAAAGCTGTGTTCTGTGTCCAGAAAGAGCAAAGCTCCTTGCCACAGAGGGAGCCTGTTGCCATGGCTACTCAATCTGGAACAGTTACATCTGCTGATCAGGCTGAGGAAAATGGTCCTCTTGTGGAGGTCAAGCGCTGCTTGCTCGTGAGAACAGATTCTCAGTTGTTTGAAACAGCAGGGGTGGACGTAGGAATACTTGACCATCAGTATCGGGGGTTGAGGGACACTTGTTCCCAGGTGACCCTGTGCCATCCAGATATTATTCCTAGGGAATATATAATCCCAAATGAGAGCATGAAGGTGGCAGGGATTGAGGGGCAGGTGATCTCACTGCCAGTAGCGGAGGTACCTGTGAACTTTCAAGGCTGGAGGGGAGTTTGGCGGCTAGCGATTTCATCGACTCTGCCAGCAGCCGTGCTCGTGGGAAATGACCTGGCTGAACATGTGAAACGGGTGCTAGTGATTACACGTTCACAAGCCACCACGGGGACAGTTCAGGGGGGTAGTGATGGGCCCGAGACGGAAGCAGGTGAAGGGAGTTCTGAAGCTGTGGTGGAAACCTTAACCACAGACAGCCGATTTGGCCAAGGGCAAAAGGCAGACGCCACTCTCCAAAAGTGTTTTGAACAGGTGACAGACGCCCAGCTAGCACCTGAAACCCCAGTGAGATTTCTAGAGAAAAAGGGGATTTTATATAGAGAGACCCTGAGGAATACCTCAAAAGGGGGAGATGGGATCCGAAGTCAGCTAGTGGTACCTGAAAAGTATCGCCCCATGATCTTACAAAGGGGGCACTCTGACATGTTTGCTGCGCACTTAGGGGTGAACAAAACACAGCAGAGAATCACACAGAATTTTTACTGGCCTGACATAGGGAAGCAGATCAAGGAGTTCTGTAAACAATGTGATGTGTGTCAAAGGCAGGGGAATAACCGTGACAGGACCAAAGCAAAGTTGTGCCCTTTGCCTGTGATTGACACTCCGTTTAAATGCATAGGGGTGGATATTGTGGGACCTTTGCCCAAGGCCACAAAGAGGGGGAACAGGTTCATTCTCACCATTGTGGATCATGCCACGAGGTACCCTGAAGCCATACCCTTGACTAACATTGAAACTAACACAGTGGCAGATGCCTTGGTGGGGTATATGTCCAGGATGGGATTTGCCTCAGAAATAATCACAGATTTGGGCGCATCGTTCACATCAAAGCTCATGAAACGCTTATGGCAAATCTGTGGAATTAAGCACAAGGAAACCACTGCCTATCATCCTGAAAGTAATGGGTTAACTGAGAAGTTCAATGGGACTCTAATGCGCATGATTAGGGCTTACTTGGCAGAGAATCCAAACAATTGGGACCAGAAGCTGCAATCCCTTTTGTTTGCTTATCGATCAGTGCCACAAGCCAGTACCGGGTTCAGTCCATTTGAACTTTTATTTGGGAGAAGGGTGAAAGGGCCCCTTGATTTAATCAAACAAAATTGGGAGCAGATCACCCAGGATGACCCACCGGACGTTGTGACATACATAGACTCTTTAAGGAAGGACCTAAAGAGAAACTTAGAGCTAGCAGCAGAGACCCTGCAAGCTCAAAAGGTCAGAAAGAAAGATTGGGATGACCAGGAAGGCAGGGAGAGGCACTTTAACCCAGGGGAGGGAGTGCTTTGGCCCAGGCCCTGCAAAGAAAACAAACTGCAGCTGGGTAGCCCAGAAATAAAATACTTGGGTCACATGGTAGGGGGAGGAGTGATAAAACCCCTAGAGGCCAAAATAGAAGCCGTTCGTGATTGGCCCAGACCCAACACCAAGAAAAAAGTCAAATCATTTCTTGGGTTGGTGGGCTACTACAGAAAGTTCATCCCGAGGTTTAGCGAGATTGCGGCTCCGCTGACCGATCTGACGAGGAAGAAGGCTGATGACCGCATCCCGTGGACCAGCGACTGTGAGGAGGCGTTCCAGAGGTTGAAGCAGGCGCTAATCAACTATCCAGTGCTGCGTGCTCCAGACTTCGACCGGGAGTTCATCATCTACACCGATGCGTCTAACAGCGGGGTAGGAGCAGTTCTGTGCCAGGAGGATGAGAATGGTGACCAGCATCCAGTGTCCTACCTGAGTAGGAAACTCCAGAAAGGTGAGAGACATTTGGCAACCGTGGAAAAGGAGTGCCTGGCCATAGTCTACGCGATCCAGAAGGCCAAGCCTTACATCTGGGGAAGACATTTTGTTCTGTGCACTGACCATTCACCACTGCAATGGTTAAAGACAATGAAAACCCACAATAGCAAACTTATGAGGTGGGCTTTAAACCTACAGGACTATGACTTTGAAGTGAAGGTGGTCAGAGGGTCAGTGAACTGTGTTGCTGACGCCTTGTCAAGAAGACCTGAAGATTGAAGACGGCGAAAGAAACATGGACTATGTATATATGTTGGTGACCAAAGGTTAAATGTACCTGTTTTTTGAACTTGGTTTGTATGAATAAAGGTAAATTGATGTAATGTATATGGTAAATGTTTAAATGCCTAATTGCTATGGTTAACTTAGAATGTAAGTATAAGTAAGTATGATATGGTATGTATAACTGTTGTTGTGTGTTTTATCCAGGTTGTTTTTTGGGAAAAAGCACCTTAGCTTTCCCCCTACAAAACAACTTATAAAGAGGGGAGGTGTTACATACAGCACTGATGTTACCTGTCTGTCATGGGTTTGGAGGGAAAGTTCCATCCTATGGGGAGTGGAAGGCGGGACATCAGGAGGAGGGGCTGTACTGTATATATATGTGAAGCCTGTGTGGTGAAGTTCAGAAGACGCTGGGATGTGAAGAAGCAGCAGCTGGGAAGAAGAAGCTGGTGTGGGAGTCTGTGTGTCAGACAGGGTACTACTGTGTGTCAGAGTACCAACCTGATAGGTTCAGGTGTCTGTTGGTTAGCCAGAACTGATAGGTTCAGGGTCTGTGCTTCAAGTTAAGTGTTCTGTGTGAACCAAACTGTATACATGTATGAATGAGACTAAGCCACGTTACTATATCTTATTCACCTGATCATTTTATTTTCCCTGTGTGTTGTTTAAATAAACCTTGTTCTTTTATTTGTTAAAAATCCATCCCTGGTCTGTGTGACTTCTTATAGGGAATGGTTGGTGGCAGCTTAGTTAACGTGTGGCAGATCCCAGTAGGTCTGGGTTTGTCACACCATGGTTTCAGGAAATTTCTTTTGCAGTGTATAGTTGTGTGCATCAGCACATGCTTGGCATTCTGCTAGACTAAAGATTAAACTGCTACTGCCCTAGCCTTTCTTGTTAACATTATGATGACTCAGGAACTCAGTGTGGCTAAGCCTGCACTTGCACCCAGGGTCATTCTTCTAGCTCAGAGTGCCCAACTCCTTGTAAACTAATCAACAATGTGGTGATTACAGGGTGCTTTGGAACATAAATCCAATGTTTATATGGTGCAGGGGTTAAAAAGAAACCTAAAGCAACACATATATATTACTTCAAATTGAATTTCAGTTCTGAAAACAAAGAGTTAGGAAAAACGACTTTTCTTCAGCCAAGAACAAATTTAATTATTGGCAGTGTCAAACTTTAATCTGCAAGCATTACTAGGATTAAAAGATGGGTATATGGGAAGCTGCCTTCTCCCAGATTAGAGTTTTTATCCATTTAGTTCAGTATTGTAAGTTCCAAGTGGCTGCAGCTTTGCAAGGAAGGTGCAAAGCTGTATTTTTTTTTTCATCACTTGCTACTTTACCCTTTGAGCTGGAGATGCCAGACAGAACCTAGAGCCCTCTACAAGCAAAAGTTGCACTGTACTACCAATCTGTCTGGCCTCCACTAGACATGAATATATGCAACTTTTTAATCACAAAATGGTGCCTTGTATGAGATTGAGATCGTATTGCCTTGTATTGAGATCATTGGTCCATACAACTCAGTATTGTCTGCTCTAACTGACAGTGGCTTTCTCAGGTCTTTCTAAAGCTTGCTGCCAAGGATATGATTAACTGCAGACAGTAGGGATTTTGCCTGGAATATCATGTGTTTAAGGTTGTGCCACTAAGCTATGATTTCTCAGTCAATCTAATGTTTTAACTGTTTAGTTTGCTTGATGAGGAATTCAGTGAAACATGAAGGGTTGGCTGCATGTCCAGGTCCTGTTGGCCCTAAAAGAGGTTCTTTGGGGTGGGGGTTTGTTTTTGTTTGTTTTTTGGTCATCTCAGTAAAACAGGTGAAACTGACTTTTCAGAATCCTGGTAAAGGATTGCAGTTTATCTAGTAGAATTCTCTTACTATTGTAAAGAAATGTGCTTCTTAACAGTGCTATTTGCAAAGCCACTGCAGTAGGATATGAAGTTACATTTAATTAGTCTTCTGAGTTGTATGTACAAAGAAAAAAAGTCCTATCTCTTTGTCATTCTTCAACAAGGTTAAGAATTGCAATCTGTGACCTGTTGAAACAAAGTTGGACACTGTTCTCAGTTATCCATTCACATGTAGTTTTATCATACAAAGTAAGTGGGCGAAAACTGACATACAGCGAAGGAAAGTACAAAACTTGTCACAAATGCTAGAGTCACAGAGCCCAGCATAGGTGGCAGGATTTGTGCTTCTTAATCATCTACCTAGCTACAGCCCATTTAAATGGAATAACATTTTCTGGGATAGCATTGACTGGTATGGAATAGATTGGCTTTGATAGACCAAGCTATTGAGAAATATCTCTCCCCCTTCAATTAGGGTCATGAGAGTAGGTTTGTAGTACTGTATTCTTTGGGAGCACTCTATACATGATCAGGACTTACTGGCATTTGGAACTGATTGCACGGCTGATCCCCATGAGAACTTATTGCCAAAAATAAGATATGGGCTTAAACTGGATATTTCACTCGTCTGAGTTAGCCACTCTTTCTATGAATTTGCAAAATTCTTGAAGTACCCTATAATTTGCATAATCTTTGAAAGGATTGTATAGTGTTCCTGGGAATAAAGAATGAGCCTCCCTGAAGAATGTGAGGACTGTGAACACAGTGCTGGGCAATGACAGAATCTGTCAACAAATCCCTCCATTCCAGAAGCACCATTGGATTGTTTCTGACAGGAATGAAGTTTGAGTTCCTGCCTGTCGTTTAAGGGAATGATTCATTTCCTATCTACTACTGCTGTTGTACATAATCAGTCTTGCTTTATATCCTTTGGGAAAAAATTAATCTTTGGTGTTTTCTTTTATTTAGCAGAGGCAACTGATTGTGATGAGAAACTGGACGTGTCTTTACTACAAACAGGTAAAAACTACTGGTTATTAAAAGCATGCTGATTATTCCTTTGCATTTGCTCTCACTGAAGTTGGGATAACTATTTAGAACAAGGTTGGGCAAAGCATGTCAGTGGATTTGTTTGAATCCCGTTGAATAAAACAACAGAAGCCCAGTACAATTAAAAGCTTTGATGAATAAAAATAAGCTACATAATGGGTATTGGCAATACTTGATAAATTCTCTAAAGTCAGAAATGTGGTTACATTAAAGGAAAAAAATGGTATGGTAGAGGCAATGTCATATCACTGTCTCTTCCATAATTAGCAAACACGATATAAATATGGAAGTGTGTTTAATTTGCCAAATTATATGTTATAGGATTCAGCTTTTCTTGGCACAGAAGGTTAATTGTTTGGGAACATTGCTTTAGATTTTTACACAGAACATACATAGACCTTCATTTAACCATGTGAAGAATCTTCTGGGGCAAAATCCTAGTGGTCATGGAGTTCTATGAGCAGTTTGACGTCAGTGCATAGTTGCTAATATCCCCTTGCAGGAGTGGAAGCCATTGTGTTAAATGGGATGATCTCCACATGTGGTAGAAAAAGCTGAAGATCATAGGAGATTGATATTCCACCCTGCGTTTCAGAGAATACTGGCTTTCAGCTGGAAGGGTTATTGTAATTCAGACAAATGTGTCTTAGCTGTCAGACTTTTGAAAAACCACTAGTCTAAAAGGGACCGTGGATGGAAGACCTTGTTTGACATCTCTTTTTCCCCCTCCTAGTGCTCTAAGTAGCTTCCAGACCATTGTGTAATAATAATATAATTTATTGTCATTGTAAGTATATACACAGTATATCATACAACGAAATTCACAGACACCCAGAGACCAGACACATGCACACACATAACATTCCCCAAACACTCCCCACCCACTAGAAATCCCCCACTAAAAATACAAACATCTACACCTCAGTCCAAGTAACACAGTCCAACTAATTATTCACTACTGGTGGTCTTTAAGCTCATTATTAATTGCAATTATAGCTCTAGGATAAAAACTATTTAGAAAACGTGTGGTCCGAGTCTTAATTGTTCTATATCTTCTGCCAGACGGTAACAGTTCAAAAAAGTTATAAGCAGGATGGGAAGAGTCTCTCAGGATGCTGTGTGACTTCCTCAGACAGCGGGATGTGAAGATGTCATCCAGGGTTGGTAGCTGGAGCCCGATGATATTCTGGGCAATTTTAATGGTTCTCTGTAGAGCTTTTTTGTCCGCTACAGAGCTACTCCCAAACCATGCCAGAATGCCATAAGTTAGGACACTCTCAATGGTGCTACGGTAGTAGGACAGAAGCAAATGCTGTGATAAATTTAACTTCCCGAGCATTCTCAGGAAATACAGCCTCTTCTGTGCCTTCTTTATTAGCATGTTGGCATTTATAGTCCATGAGAGGTCCTCTGAGATGTAAGTGCCCAGAAATTTAAAACTACCAACTCTCTCCACTTCCTCACCGTTTATGTACAGTGGTAAATGTACATTTCTCTTCCTCCTAAAATCAATTATGAGTTCTTTAGTTTTTTTGATGTTAAGTGTGAGATGATTTTCTTTACACCATAGTATCAATCTTTGTACTTCCTTTCTATAAGCAGACTCATTGTTCTTATTTATGAGTCCCACCACTGTTGTATCATCCGCAAATTTAATAATTGCATTGGTGTTATATAGTGGGGTGCAATCATGTGTGTACAGGGAATAGAGGAAAGGACTTAGCACGCAGCCCTGGGGAGCTCCTGTACTTAGTACCAGGGTAGAAGAATGGTGGGATCCCATCCTTACTGACTGTGGCCTATCTGTCAGAAAATCCTTTATCCACATGCAGATCTCCTGAGGTAATCCCAGGTTGATCATTTTTAAAAACAACCTATTTGGTAGAATGGTGTTAAAAGCAGAGCTATAATCCACAAACAACAGCCTCGCATAAGTTCCCTGTTGTTCTAAGTGGCTCAATACAGTATGGAGTACGATGGACACAGCATCATCAGTAGATCTATTTCTCCTGTATGCAAATTGCCATGGATCCAAAGAAGGTGGAAGACTAGCCTTAATGTAATCCAGCACCAATCTCTCAAAACATTTCATAATAACAGATGTTAAAGCTACTGGTCTATAATCATTGGGAGATACCACAGCTGACTGCTTCGGGACTGGCACTATAATAGATGTCTTCAGGCAAGTGGGGACAGAACACTGCAACAAGGATAGATTGAAAATATCCGTAAAAACTCCAGCTAATTCTGCAGCACAGCCCCTAACAACTCGTCCCATGATTCCATCTGGTCCAGCTGCCTTTCGAATATTAATATTCTGGAAAGCGCGTCTCACATCTGAAATCTGCAGTACTAGTGGTTGTCTGTCGATGGTAGATTCTAGTGATGTATTATGGACAGTAGGTGCTGGAATAATGGTTGTTCCTGTTTCCACCTCAAAACGGCTGAAAAATTGATTTAACTGCTCAGCCAAAAAATCACTGCTGCTACACAGACTGTTTTTGTTACTCTGACCAGTGATTTGTCGTAGGCCGTGCCACACTCTGCGAGTGTCAGAACTTTCAAGGTGTTGTTCAATTCTCTGGCTGTACATAGCTTTGGCATCCCTAATGCCCCTTTTCAGTTTAGCTCTGGCCTCTCTATACTGTAGTTCATCACCAGAATGAAAAGCAGTATTTCTGGCTTTTAATAAAAGGCGCACTTCTCTATTTAGCCAAGGCTTGTTGTTAGAAAACACTCGTACTTGTCTTGTAGTAGCAATAACATCGATGCAGCTTTTGATATAAAACAGTACTGTCGAGGCATAAGTATCAACATTGTCCTCCTCAAACAGTGTCCAATCAGTGCTCCTAAAGCAATCTTGAAGTTGCTCAGTTGCATCCACTGGCCACACTTGTATTTCTCTAATTGATGGTCTGATTCTTTTAACAAGGGGTCTGTACGATGGAATCAAAAAAAGAGATATATGATCTGACTGTCCCAAGCTAGGCAATGGCTTCGTCTTATATCCATGCATGATGTTACAATATACCTGATCCAAGGTATTTTCCCCTCTAGTGGGACAGTCCACATACTGATAAAAGTTAGGGAGGACGGTCTTTAAATTGGCTTGATTGAAATCACCTGCTACCACCAGCACTCCATCTGGGTAGGCCTGCTGCTGTTTGCTGATAGCAGTTAACAAACAACTCAAAGCTGTGGTTGTGTTAGCATCAGGAGGTATATATATTGCTGTTATTATAACAACATTAAACTCACGAGGCAGGTAAAAGGGGCGGCATTTCACTGCCAAATACTCCAAATCAGGAGAACAGTGAATGTCCATTATTTTAACATCTGTGCTCCAATTATCGTTTGTGTAAACACAAACCCCTCCACCTCTGCTCTTCCCAGATTCAATAGACCTGTCTGCTCGATGTACTCTGCGTCCTTGTAGTTCAATTACCTCCCCTGGGATGGAAGAATCAAGCCATGTCTCTGTAAAGATCATAACGCAACAGTCTCGAATATTTTTCTGTAGGGAGATAGTAAGTTCCAACTCCTCAATCTTGTTGGGTAGAGATCTAACATTTGAGACAAAAAGACTTGGCAATGCAGGCTTGTGAGGATTTTTGCCTAACCTCACTCGTAGACCAGCCCTGCAGCCTCTTTTCTGCTTGCGTTTTCTCCGTGTTCTTTTCTTCCTGACAGGGAGAGCAGGGGGAGTAACCCCCCGATATGCAGGCCGTCTTAAAAGCTCAGCTGGGATGTTGTAAGTTGAGACCCTCGATTCAAAGTTGCAACAGTCTCTGCCAATAGATAATAATTCTTGTCGACTGTAAGTTACTTGTGCCTGAGCACGTAGAGTCCATAATAAGGACCGATCTCTGGAATGCCTAGCCGCTGCAAATACTTGCGCCGCCATCTTGACCAACTGTGTACATTTAGGAGAATCAAAAGGTTAAACGTTTCCTGACCTATGGCAACTGAAATGCAGAAGAAAAATTCACATATTACCCTCTTTCCATGAAAATAAGACCTAAGCTGAAAATAAGCCCTAGTATGATTTTTCAGGATGCTTGTAATATAAGCCCTACTCCAAAAATAAGCCCTAGTTAAGTGAAAGCCCGCCCTCCACCATTGTGCAGCAACCAGAAGAAGATGACATGATTACATTTGAATAACTGTAGATTGTTGTATGTGAAAAAAATAAAACATCCCCTGAAAATAAGCCCTAATGCATTTTTGGAGCAAAAATTAATACAGTGGACCCTCAACGTACGCATGGTTTGACGTGCATACTTTTCGAGGTACGGACTTCTTCTTTGTGGCCTCTGTGAATGCACACAACTGGGTAGACTGCGCCTGTGCAGGACTCCTCGGATTCTTCTAGAGCTTTTAGAGAAAAAATTAGTTGCAAGTTGCCCCTACAGTGCATGCTCTGCCCACCTCAGCCCTTAGTTCCATTTTTACCATCTTGGCGATAGGAACTTCTCGCACTAGAGCTCTCTTATTCTGCCTCTTTTTTGGATATTATCTTTGACTTCGGACTGTTTGACTACGATTTTCGCTTGACTGTTTTATTACTGTTGCCCCTCGTACTTTGGTTTTGGATTTCTCCTCCTGGACTGGCTTTGGATTTCTCTTTCGGACTTCCCGCCTTTTTTTACCAGACCAATTTCCACCTTTGACCATCGGACTGTTCACATTTAGCTTTTGGATTGCGGACTAACTTTAGTCTAACTATTGCTCTCTTGGTTTACGAACTTTGGCTTGTCTCTGACCTTCCTCCGCCTCTTCCTTCAATCTGTCGTTCTGGGCTGCCTGACCATACCTGTTCTCTACTGGTTTTATTGTTATTTTTCCCCTTTATGTCCCCTTCAGGTCCCTTCAGAAGGTGTGCCTCACGTACCCATAAACTCCCTTTTTCAGATGGTCACGAGCGCTGCCTTTTTTGTTTGGGGGAGGGTCATCAACCCCACTCTTGCAGGCACTGTAAAAACCTCACTAAGCCTGCCCTCAAAGCGAGACAGCAGAGACTTAAATTATTTCTGTGGGACAAGACGCTGTCAGCGTTGAAACCTGACGCTATGTAGACTGCTTCAGACCCCTCTGCTACTCCCCGGCCCGAGGTTTCTACCGCCTCCCCACTGCCCTGCCAGCGTCAAAGAGCACGGGGAAAACATCTGAAAAGTCAGCCCCTTTGGGCTCGAAAAAATCCCTTACCTCAATGTTGTCTGGCTCCCAAAAGGAGGACCTGAAAAAGAAAAAGTTACAGGTTAAGGACAAGCACAACAATCAAGCAGCTAAAAAGGATTGGCATCAAGATATCTCTCCTATCTTGGCCTCCCTCCCATCATTGAACAGAGCATGGACAGAGTTCTTACTCCAGTCCTCTGAAGATGCCGGCCACAGAGACTGGCGAAACGTCAGGAAGAACAACCTTCAGAATACAGCCAAAGAACCTGAAAAACCCACAACCACCATCAAAATATACATTGTTCTGTGATCAAATACAGGAGCTGACAAAAGCCTAGCGGACAGCAGATGAACAACTTAGTGGACAGCCAGGAGAAAAAAATCTCATAGTAGCAGTATATATGACATGCTTAATAGAAGAGTCCACCTAAGGCCTGCACTCTGGTATTGTTAAAAACTAATTATCAGTGAGCCCACTTGGGGCTCTAGGGAAATGAATTTTTATATATAACCAAGCTATGTATTTAAGTTGGGAAAACAAAGGTCTCCATTCAAATGTATTTGTTTCTATGCATTACCCTTTCAGAGATTTTTCAGCACAAACTAATTTCCAACAACACTTGCAGATATTTATTTCACAGCCAGAGGAAAAGAATTCTGTCGTTGAAGTTGAGAATGTAGTTGTATTTATCCAAAATGCTGTTTTTCTCATTCTTATTTTTCAGAACAAATAAACTTTTAAACTACTTATAAAATGTATACTATTGGTATATTGTTAATACTTAAAATCCTAAGCTTTAAATTGTTTTTTTTTTCTTTTTCAGGTAACCTCTTTGAAACCACACATTCTGCACCAGTGTTTCACTAGCTGATCCAGATATCATTACATTTCAACAGGATACCAGCAACATTTCCAGACTTCTTCAGTACCTGTATTTCTCTTTTGCTATGGCCTCCTCAGTTTTCTTCATGCTTTTATAACACGGTATAACAAAGCCACTAAAGTACTTGTTTCCTTTTATTTTAATCAGAATAGGCTTGTTCCAGCAGCAAAGATTATACTGCAGTTATTAACCACAGCTATAGAACAAATGTTGATCTTATGATTGCATTTTCCTACATATGATCACATTTTCCCCATTGCATTTTCCCACATAAGTATACGCATGCTGGCTGTTCTGTTAAATAGAGAAAAATAAACACATCTAGAGGTCTCTCTTTTCAAGAGGGAGCCCTGAAGGACCCCAGTTTATACTGCTTTCGTGTGCAGAAATCACAGGACCAAAAACCTGTTGAGTTTAATGGATCATTAATTGTCATCGTTTCTGGAGGTCCACTCTCTACTTCTTAGCTTATCATTTTTCTCTTTAGGCAAATAAAGTTGCCGGGTATTCTTCTCATAATAAGGTACTTTGTCCAGTATTATGTTGCTAGCACCAACTGGAATAGACCCATTTACTCAGTGGGGTGTGTCTATGTGTAGATTTACCAGTCAAAAATTTATTCAGTGAGTTTACTTTAGTTGGGACTAGCAATAGGATACAGGCTGGTATCAGTATTTTGACAATAAGCACCACCACTAACTGATATGAGTATGCTGTTTTGTCCAGAATGCGTCTCAATGAATATGAAATGAATTGTTCTTGATACTGAGATGACCCAGGAACATTCTTTTGCAGGGACCTCCATTCTCCCTTGACTTTTGAATCTGGCAGTGCTATCTTGTATTTCCCCAGGAAATTATTTCAAGAATTATTGCTGCCGGAAGTCTCCATAGCACTTTTATATACATAGCTTTTTGGAATATTTGCATGATATGTAGGGAAAATACTTTTCCAGTTCGGGTGGTGGTTGACTTTCACATGCTGTTATCTTCTTCCCTTGTGCCTAATTCCTCAAGTGACTTTTGGGTAGTATAATGGAGAGAGGAAACAAAGTGCATATGAATCTGTACCCTGTATGTATCTGTGTGCTTGTGCAACATCTTAGCTCATCACACTTCCATTTTGACCTAGAGGGGTTCACATGCTTGCTGAAGTAAAGACAGGTTTGCAATGGAGGGAATGTATGTGCAGTGAGGAACATCATATACAAGACATTGTGTGAATTGGGTTCTCCACTTGTAGGCACAGGCACATTTAGGCAAGAATTCCACAGTCCCCCCTCCTTTTAATGAGGGATATAAAATTTATGAATTAAGCTTTCACATATTCCGCCCCCACAAAACAATCATCCACTTTTTAAATCTAGAGGGCAGGAACACAAAATACTTGTGCTGGCCCCCAATAGGCAAACTGAACACCTCTTCACAAATGTGCATCAGTCATTTGAAAATATATTTGATCAATGGACTGTTTCAGATATGCCACTTTTATCACAAACTGTCACAGGACTGTGGAACATGTGGCCTTCCAGATGCAGTAGGACTGCAACTCCAAAACCCCTAGTGTAGCCAATGGTGAGGAATGGTAGGTGTTGTAATCCAGTAACATCTGGAGGGGACGTGGTGGCGCTGCGGGTTAAACCGCAGAAGCCTCTGTGCTCCTGCCAACCTAGCAGTTCGAAAGCATGTAAATGCAAGTAGATAAATTGGTACCACCACGGTGGGAAGGTAATGGCGTTTCTTGTCTAGTCACGCTAGCCATATGACCACAGAAACTGTCTTCGGACAAACGCTGGCTCTATGGCTTGGAGACGGGGATGAGCACCGTGGCCTAGAGTTGGACACGACTGGACTAAATGTCAAGGGGAACCTTTATCTTTACCTAACATCTGGAGAGCCCCATATTTCCCAACCTTGCTTGATTGGATACTCTAGCATTCCTTTCTGCCCTAGGATAAGAGTAGTAGTGGGGAAGAACAAAAGACAAAATGCGCATCATACAGCACTACCTGTATTTATTCTTCCAAATAAAAGGAATAATTTTAAAGAAAACTACTTGCACCTTATGACTTGCTAGTTAACTTATCTTCACATATATTTAATAACACCCTATTTGTCATCATCTTGCATTGATATCCTTCTCCCATCCATTAGAATTAAAACCAAAGTAATTTGTATCTTCCCTTCACAATATTTTGATTTATTTTATATTTCTGTTTTCAAAAGGAAAGTTTGCCATGTGTGTGCATAGATTTCTGAACTGATCTTTAAAGTTACTAACCACAACTCCACCACAAGTATAATTTGAAGATACAAATTATATATTATTGTTACCATTTGAAGAACCAGGCTTCTGTTCTATCCTTAATGTGTAATGCTAAAGTCAATTCTCCAATAAAAGGTAAATAAATACCACCTACATTGGAATGTCCAAGATCATCGTCAAAAGCACACCAGTCAACTATGCTATAGGAGTTTAAAAATAACTATCCTGTTTTTTAGATATATTTGGGCTGAATAATCATTTCTACTGCAGTTCATTAATCCTTGTATGGAATTTAATGTGACCAATTTACTATTGAAATGTGGCTGTGTTCTCTTGATCACAAGCGAAAACCTGGCTATCTGCATTTGCAAAAAAGTCCATCTACCCCTTAGAGACTGATAGGGTTGCTCCTCATGAATGGAGCTTTTCAGTTTCATTAGATTTATAAATAAGGCACACTTATTGTAACAGTTAACAATCAACATTCTGTTCATGAATTTTAAAAAACAATTGTATTTGTGTCTACTTAACTGTGACTACTGTTCAAACTTCTATTCAGAAGTCTTTTTATAGGTTTTATTAGGAAAATCATTCCATATTTAGGTATAAAGTGTCTCAATCTTATGTATATAAGTTTTATTAATATGTACATATTTAGCTATTTTTTAAATTACTATGTTCTTAATAAAACCAACAAGGGACTAGCTGTGAAATGGTGCATAAGACTGTGTTGTGTTATCAATCTCTGGGAAATCCCTCCTTGTCAAGTTCAGAAGAAATAAATTACTCTTTAATTCAATAGTTGTTACTTATGTGTGTGCTTATTAGACACCATCCAAAAAATTACACTTTTCAGAAGATTGTAATACATATGATTATTTATTAAACAGCCTGAGAAAAACTTGAAGAGTCAAAAAAAAAATTAGTAGCTCTATACTGTGTGTATGTGTGTACATGTTTTATGTGCTGTAAGTTGGAACCAACTTCTATTGACTGTAATACAGCTTTCAAGGTAAGTGAGGTATTGAAGGAGCGATATTACCCGTTCCACACACCCAGTGAGTTTCCACAGCAGAGCAGGGATTTATAGTCAGGTCTCCTGACTCCTAGCCTTCACTCTATCCACCACATTACATTGGGTAGAGAGCTCAATACTATCCTTTTTGTATATTATTCTAGCACAGAAGTATACAAACTTTTCAGTGTTCATGGCTTCATGAACCATGCCCGTCCCTCCTTTTCTTTTGCTTAGTGAAAGTATAGAGCCTCTTTTGCATTTTTCCCCAGCAATCCTGATACAGGCTGTTCTTTCCTTGCTGCTAAAATCAACGGGGAAGAAAGGGTTTGTCATGGGGCTACAGCCTGGTCAATAGTAGGGTTGTACATTGTGCCCTCATCAAGCACTATGTGGTTTATCTTCAGCGGTAGCTACTGGAAAATCAGCCACCCATTTTAAATATGCCAAAGTTAGTTGAAGCCAATCACAACAAGATTTAATAATGATACACTATACAACTGTAACAGCTACATGTTTTAAACTAGAGGTAGCAATGTAAGTTTGGGGTTCATTCTTGTGCAACATCATCCAACTCTTGCTAAAAGGAAGAAACTATTAAGAGACCTACACTTGATCTTGACTAAGATCAAGTGTATCTATAAGAGACCTAATTCCTACTAAATATTGAATCTAGCTTGCTTGCAGATCAGGGTGGATATATTCTTGTTTGCCTCAGATTGCATTTACTGTGGCTCCTAAGTTGAAAATTGGCACCACTTGTACATGAACAGTAGTGTATCTATAAAGGCTTTAATGGTTTAGGGTTTTGCTACTTGTCATAACATCTCAAAAAACAGCTATTTCATCTTCTCCTCTCAATCTAAATTGCTAAAAATGGCCACACCAAGGCCAAAAAAGTGACAACAAGGAATTGGGCCTCCTTGGTGGTGGCCTCCAGTTTGTGGCATAAGTTCCCAACTGAGGTATGCCAGACTCCTTCACTACTGACATTCAGGAAATTAATGAAGACAGAACTACACAAAGCTGCCTTCAGTAACTTATCCCCTGGATATTATTAATTTTAATGTTTTTTTCTTTTCTGTTTTAATTTTAGATTTAGCTTGTTGAACTGCTATATTGATGCATCGTTATTGTGTCTCTGTGGGATTCTGAGTTTTTAATATTGCCCAGAGTATTGTTTCCACTAGAGTGACAGTTCATAAATCAAAGAAAGAAAGAAAGAATGTAACTAGTTTGGAAAGTTCTAAAGTATTTCTCACTACTCTTCCAGTAAACACATGTTTTTCTCTTGTTTGGATATGACATGGCACAGCTTTTTAGCATGAACTCTTTAGCGATATTCAATATAATGTAATGTTGTGAGGAGTTGGGCTGTGGCAGGGGGAGATGCCTAAGATAGTTGGGATAGTAAACAGGTAAGGGTATGGGGGAGAGGAGTTTTGCAGTGAGCTGACAATGAGTGATATTTGTCAGAAAGATCTTAGCAGTACAGTAGTGCCTCGCTTAACGATTGCTTCGTACAACGAAAAATTCACTTAACGATGGCTTTTTTGGAGCGATCTTGTGCTTCACTTAACGATTTTCCCTATGGGCGATTTTCGCTTAACGATTTCGGGACCATGCTTCACTCAACGATGACAGTTTTAGGTCCCCTTGTTTCGCTTAACGTTTTTTTACAGCCCCGTTTTTGCTATTTTTAAAATATTCAAAAATGTTTAAAATGCTTGGAATCATTAGTGCACCTAATAAAACCTTCGTTAACTTAATTTGGCTTTGTTCTGAGTCTTTTTGAATTTTTTGTGAATTTTTTTCCCCCATTGACATAGGCTTCAATGCATTTCAATGGGTTTTGCTTAACGTTTTTTCCTATGGGGATTTTCGCTTAAGGATGGTAATCCGTTCCAATTGGAACGGATTATCTGGTTTTCAGTGCATCTCTATGGGAAATGGTGTTTCGTTTAACGATGTTTTCACATAGCGATTTTTTGTGGGGAACCAATTAAAATCGTTAAGCGAGGCACCACTGTATTTGCATCGCTTACAGAAACTGTTACAAAAATTATGTTAGAAGTGGTGATCGGGTGCTAAACTGAAACTACTTGCTGCTACTGTGTAGTAAAACAATTAGGTCAGTTTCTTACTCAGCTTTTGCTATGTAGAAAGTGCTGTCACCATATTAAAGCAAGATCATAACGCTGCACAAACATTTGCCATTAAGCCAGTGCTGATCTTGTGCACACCACACAATGTAATATTACAGTGATGGGACTTCTTGCTCGGCAGAGCTTTGGGAGAATACTGGCCTGGGTTCTTAACATATCAGTCATCTCCTAATGTAATCTACTGTACTTGGACTGCAATGCTATGCACACATAATAAGGAACAAGTCTCACTAAAATCAGAAGGCCTGTCATAGGAATAATATACATTAATTGCCCTGTATTAAGACATATTGTCTTGCAGGGTTGCAGAAAAGGCTGTACACTGCAGAAATAACATAACTGAAAAGTGCATTTGCCCTGGAAAGCGATGCATGGAAGTGAGAGCTGGACCATAAAGAAGGCTGACCGCCAAAAAATTGATGCTTTTGGATTGTGGTGCTGGAGGAGATTCTTGAGAGTCCCCTGGACTGCAAGGAGAACAAACCTATCCATCCTGAAGGAAATCAACCCCAAGTGCTCACTGGAAGGACAGATCCTGAAGTTGAGGCTCCAGTACTTTAGCCATCTCATGAGAAGAGAAGACTCCCTGGAAAAGACCCTGATGTTGGGAAAGTGTGAAGGCAAGAGGAGAAGGACGAGATGGTTGGACAGTGTCATCAAAGCTACCAACATGAAGGTAGTGGAAGACAGGAGGGTCTGGCGTGCTCTGGTCCATGGGGTCACAAAGAGTCGGACACAACGACTAAACAACAATTTATTTATTCATTCAAAATATGTATACCCCACCTTTCTCCTCAAGAGTACTCAAGACAGGTTATACTATTAAAACAAACAATATAAAAAATGGGGGGGGGGGAAAACAGCACCCCCTTAGGCAGCCATTACTTTTTAGCAATGTAAAACATCTGAACATACAAGTCATTGGTCTGTGGACCCAAACACACTTTTCTCCCCTCTTTTCATTGTGTCAATCATCACAACAGAACACTAGGCAGCCAGAGGCACAACACAATATGAATCCCCCAACATTGGTGTGGCCATAGGTCTGTAACTGTAGAGATAATAGAAAAAGTACAATTACACTACAGAGGGAGTAAAGTCATTCCTCACTGTTACAACAATAGTTTTGAAGAACATTTAGGAAGAAGGTGGTGTTCACTACCACTAGTTGTATGACTAAGAGGAATAATTATCTGGAAGGATGTGCAGTCAGACATGAGAATCTACAAGAGAGGAAGTGACAAAGCAGGTGAGACAATGAGATAATACATTAGAGAGCCTTAACAATCTGTTTCTCCCTCTTCTGCCCCCTGCACGCACACGTTCTCTGCTTCCAATATTCCAATAACCAAAACAATTCATTCAAGCAACTTGTTCAAATAAATATGGAATGCTTGACCTACTCCAGCTAACAAATATTTAAGGCATTTCTAGCACTCTCCTTTAAAAATGGTTACAGAGCTTGGAATTTAAAAAAAAAAACTGATCATCTGGGAGAAGCTAGGTTGTTAATTGTCCTTGCGGTTGCTTCACCTATTGGATATGTTTGTGTTTTTATGGGTTGTGGTTGCCTGCAAGCCAGAAACTAACAGGGACATATTTTCTGGTATCCTCTAGTGGCCAATTTCAAAACTGTACCTTCAAAATACATCATACAGAACAGTTTATGTGTTTTTTTTAAAAAAAATTGAAAATATCTCACACAGCTGCTCAGAGTACAACTTTACTACTGGAGACAGGGGTTTTGAATCCTTGGAAATAACACATTAGATTTAGCATGCTAATATTGAATTCATTTTAGGGGGCAAAGGAGAGTAAGAGCCCTCAGCAAATTTAAATGTTTCCAGAGTTTTGTTCTTTAAAAATGTTAGTTACAAGGTGCTCTTTGTAGAGGGTACATGGATCTGCCAACTCCCTCTCCCCAACAGGAAGAGCACCTGAACCTTCCTTTAAAGCATTTGTACTACATTAATACTAGTCAGCCCCTTCTCTCTCTAAAAACACACTCACCTAGCTAATAATAGGGCTTCAAAGAACTGTTCTCCCAGAGCACCAGGAGCCCTAGAGCTAAGGACCACTACTCTGTAAGAAACCAGTAATTCTTTGACCACTTCCAATTACACTTCATTAACATAATACTACACCTGGAAAAAAGGGCTTCAATCTCCCATGGATGATTTTTGAAAGAGAAAAAAAACTATATTAGACATTCACATTAGAACAAAACCAGCAGCCTCTTTGAAAGGTGAAGCTGAGATTACCATATCTGCTTGGCTCTTTACCCTAAAGATCTTGATAGTTTCAAAAAGAGAGCTCTCTGGCACTTTTAAAGACTAACTAGAAACTTATTAAATTGTAAACTTGGAGGTTTGTTTTATTTTTATCTGTTCTTGCTGCAACAAGGTTAATATAACAGCTCCTTCTTCGGACTTGTCCACAGGGACCTTTGGTCAATAAGTGTCTCATCCCATTCTGCTTTTTTATTTCACTTATGTACCACATGCCTATGTTTTTCTTTTATAAACAAACATCTCTTTCATTGCCATTTGAGACTGTTAAAAAAATTGCCCCAAACCTGAAAATTCCTGACAAAATGCCTCTCAAAAGCCCTTTTAAAGTAACTAGAAAATATTGCTTGTTACATAAAAAAAAAAGCTGTAACTACTCATCCCAATATTTTTGAAATACAGCTTAGTTACACCCTTGTAATCCCAGAGTACTTTAGAATTCCAGATGGCTGCTCACTTGGATCCTATGAGCTCTGGTACAACTAGGCTATGAGATTTCTGGAGCAGAAACTCTACTTGTTTGTTTTGTTTTAAAACACTGTACAGTTGTTTATATACTTGCAGTGCTTCATAAGCCACAGAATATGAAAATATGAAAACTAAACACTGGTATACAGATACAGCTTGTTAAAATGCCATAATAGTGTTGGTAACATGATTCGGTTTGATCTCAACGATCACACATGCTAGAACCAAACCAAAACAGAGGGATCCTACCCGACCAAAACAAAAAATAAAAAACAGCACCTCTTAAACAGGGACCCGACGAGGTGCACTTAGTTTTGAATAAGAGATAGCTGGACTATGAGTTTTCTGGAGCAGAAACTCTTGTTATTGTTGTTTGTTTGTTTGTTTGTTGTTTTAAAAGCTCTGTACGGTTGTTTATACACTTACATGCTTCATAAGCCACAGAATATAAAAATGTGAAAACTAAACAATGGTAACACCACCAAAAGTAATCTGAACATGTAAATAATGCCCTACTACTGAAGGTAAACTTGTTTCAGAACTATTACAATTAGCTGCTGCTCAAGGAGTACTCTTACATAGTCATTAACTCAGACCAATTAATCAGCAGCATCTGTCTACACAAATTATTATCTTTAAGTAATAAATTAGGGCAGGTACTCTGCTCCATCTTGCTTTCTTAAGAACAAATTAGTTATCACAAAGTAGTTTAATAAAGTAATGTGAACTTGAAACCCACCTTTTCCTAAACCTGTACTGGTTTTACTATGTAAGGTATTCCCATAGGTTTCTGTGAATTATAGTCTTGAAAAGATGCTTGGAACCGTACCATTTCTTTGCATATCAAAAAGTATATGACCAGATTTTAACTTTGGACCAGTGGATCATTGCTGTGATCATTCATCAAGCTGGAGATCTCAGACACACATTTTTTGTAAGTTATGTTTGCATCTGCTTTTCATTCCCCCCTTACCCATATGTACATGTTAAATCTGAAATTGACATTAAACTTATTGAAGGCATAACAATTTATCATAAGACAGTTTACAATACAAATTAAAGCAAAATGGCCACAGTAAAATATACACCAAAACAACATAAAAAATTAAAATAAAATAATAAATAATTAATTTGAAAATAATATAAACAGTTTGGAGTTATTATTGGCTATTTATATAGCACCATTGATGTATACTATGTTTCACACAGTAAGAAATAAAGTTATTTTGTTATTTAGAGTATGTATAAAATCTTCTGAGGCAGAAAACCCCACAATCACCTATTTCTTACCTTCAGAGGAGGAAGGGGAGGGGACCCAAAGCAATGAATAAGTAAATAAATCATAGAGATTGCCCTCTCGTGACACTGCAGATCAGCTGTCTTAAACAACCACCTTACTCTGTCAAACATAGAGCTGGCCATGGATGAAATTCTTACGTATCTGGGCTTTATAAAAATTCCCCCTCCTCTTTCACCACTGTTTGTGATAGTTCTGTCCTGACCTTGGGAGTGCAGCAAAGAGCAACCTCATCTTGGATCACCCTTCTGCCACTGACCTGATCCCGGAGTGAAGAAGATGACAATTTTCAGATCAGAAGTGCAAACAGTTTCAGCCCTCACAAAAGATCTTTCAGACAACTTTCTTTCCTGAGGTATTGAGGACTGAGCAATAGAAATTTCAAAAGAAAAGAGGCATAGAATAAGGAGGATGATAAAGGGAATGATAAGGGGTGTAGGGAGGAATACAAATTTGCAAAGGCATAGGAAAAACAGAGCATACGATAAGTAGTCTGTGAAGATTCTAAGTCATCCAGATGTGGTTATCTGGAAGTTTAGTCATGGCAACTGGACTTCTTTCTTATTAGGGTGAAATGTTTTGCTACTCATCCAATTAGCTTCTTCAGTCTGAGAAGAGTTCATAGATCCCTGATATAAACTCCACATTGGTTTCACTTCCCCTTGGTCTGAATAAGCTTGTTAGAAGGACAAAGGACTTTCATCACTGATGACCAAGATGTACTAATTTTGGATTAAGAAGATAGGTTGTTTGAGAGAAGGGTCAGGGAAGCCATGCATGTGTATACAGGAAATCCGTCACTCAACAGGGGTGGAGGCCTTAAATACAATCTGTTTCCTATTTATCATGCTGCCCTTTCATCCCTCCCGAGAAAGATTAGGACCACAAACACCAGAAACACCGCTGTTAATGACCCATGACAATGGGTGGAGAAGGACTGCATAATTGGGATTATCCCTCACCCCCAGTCCTTTGTCCATCTAAGGAGCCTATTCAGACCTGGGGAAAGTGAAACCAACATCAAGCTTATATCAGGGATCTCCTATCAACTCTCCTCAGACTGAAGAAGCTTACTTGGATGAGCAGTAAAATGTTTGAACCTAACAAGAAAGAAATCCAGTTGCCGTGACTCAACTTCCAGATAAGTAGTGAAATAATGGATAGGGAACTATGACTCCCAGTGTGTTTTAGACTCTGTTTCCCATCATCACAAGACAACAGGCTCAATGGTAAAAGACAATGTGAGCCTTAGCCCAACAATATCTGGAACAATATCTGGTGGGCCACACATTCCCTTGTATGCTGGAGTCCAAAGCAGTCTTGCCAGAATGACTGTCCCTGCAAGCTATTCCTTGATTTCAGCAGGTCTCCTCCTTCAGTCCACTATACACCACCTATTTGTTGTTGCTGGTATGTGCCATTGAGTCATATCAGGCTTATTACAACCCTAATAGGGTTTTCAGGGTACGTGAAATTCTTAAGGAGTGGTTTTACAGGGCCAAACCTCCACCTGCTCTGAATTTCTATGGCTGAGCAGGGATTTGAACACAGATCTTCGAAATCTGCCTCTCTATCCACTACACCATGTGGGCTTCATCATCTGTTCTGAACTAGAGATAGTATTTTTAATCTTCTTACTAATACATTTATTAAAAATCTTTAGTGACTTATCGAAAATAGGTTTTTGTCACAGGAAAAGCAAGACAACGCATAAAACATATTTTTTTAAAGTGACAAATGAAACAAGTTTAGTTTATCAAAAGCCAATAAACTGGAATGCCTAATATTCAAAAGGTAAATAAGGAGGCCTTTACCAGTCCTTAGGAGGCCCCTGAAGGGCTAGACAGACAGAGATCCCTACCTCTCATTCCAATACATCTGACGTCACAGAATGTAGACACCTGATGCAGAGCTCCCTCTGAAGCTGCCATAATCCACCAGAGGGCGCATGCAGGATGAGGTGTTTCTTCAGGTATTCCAGGCCAGCTGTAACAACATTTAAGGTCAAGAAGAGTACATTTGAATTGGAGTTGCTAACCTAATAGGGCTAGTGCAATTTTGCATCCTATCCTAGCCACGTCTTAGAACACCCTGACAATTTCATGCTGAATAAACTGTAGTTCTAAAACTTTTTTTCAAAGGAACCTGAGAAAGAGTGCATTTCAATAACAATTTCAGAACTCACACCTCCAAATTGTAAAAACAGTTGCTCCAGCAAAGACCTTACAAAAACAGACATCCATGAGAAACAAATTTCCTGTTTTGCACTCCAGGTATTTACATTAAAGTACATGCAATTTGATTTTTCTCATGCCCCATACTTACTTTGATCCTACATTCTTTTAGTAACAGAGTTTACAACTTACACAACTGTGACGTAGTGCATTCCTCAGCCATTCATCTTTGACACGTTCTTCACCTTTTTCCTATCTGTACAGAAAATAAAAATACATATAATTATAGGAAGTGCTCTCTTATCAGCAAATCATAGGAACCACATAAGTAATGCAACCACAGAGCAGACCTTTCCTTTCTGTAAGATCCACTCTGAAGCTGACTCTCACTGGCGTATCCACCTTTTTACTTCTTTTAACAAATTGCTCTTCAACTATTGCCATCTTGTGGCATTTGACCTGTTACACATTCATTTTGTCTGTTAATGGTGTTAGTCTGAATTGGAAACACACAGGCAATTTTAAAATGAAATGTAAATGAATTAGAAATGCCTACAGGAGATCCATTAGCATAAATCCAATCAAGGGGCTTTTGTTTAAGGTGTTAAAAATGGCTTAACATTTTAGTGTGGGGGAGTGTTTGAGATATTTTTTTTACTTACATTCTTTACATTTTAAACCCATACTGTTTTGTTTTGTTTTATTTTAATATTTGGTATAATCGAATTCTGTTTTGCTTGCAACAGCATTAAATGTCTGAGAGGTTCAAATAGTGTGTCTTTTTAAACCATACAGGCTCCCAAATTAAATCCCTCTGAGGGATGATTCATGTGCTACATTTTCATACACAGTCACCCATACCCGTGACTGAGGATCTGTGCATTTTACAATGTAAGAATGGCCATAATTATTAGATGGATGGATGGATGGATGGATGGATGGATGGATGGGTGGGTGGGTGGGTGGGTGGGTGGGTGGATGGATGGATGGATGGATGGATGGATAGATAGATAGATAGATAGATAGATAGATAGATAGATAGATAGATAGATAGATAGATAGATAGATAGATAGATAGATAGATAGATAGATAGATAGATAGATAGATAGATAGATAGATATGCCTGCAAATCCTCAAATCTGAGTACATTTTTATATAACAAAGAAATATGCATTGGAGAATGCATGAATTTTTGCCTACAAGCGTAAATCTGAAAGTGCAAATATATAAGATGGAAATTAGCTCTTCCATTCAATATTAAAGATATTGGTTAGAAGAAAATACTGTACATATCTAGTTTTCTGGAACACAGGCAGTAAATAGGCAGGAATGTAGGCCCAGCTCTCACTGAAATGATAAACCTGTCCTGGTTTACCACCTATGATGTAGGAGAGGGAAGGAATGGTAAACCATTTCTGTGCATCTTCTACCTGGAAAACTGGAAATGATCACTATAAGTTGGATAACTCAGTGGTTTAGATCTATGGCTGCAGAGCCAGAGGTTGGGAGTTCAATTCCCCTCTGTGCTTCCTAGAAGAAGAGACAGTCTGTGTAGGCATGGGCAAGCTGCATAGTCCCAGACTGATCCAAAATAAGGGACTGATAAACTAAGTATTCTCTACCTAGAAAACCTTCAAAATGTTCACCATTACAGATGGGCCCAAACTGCATGTTTGGCAGTTCATGCCAGTTTGTCCTTCAAATTAACAGGTGTTTGGTGGTGCTTTGCAGCCCTGTTTCCTCCAGTGGGTGCTCAGTCAGAGGCAGCAAGCCAGTTTCACGCCTCCTCCAGGCACTGCCTCTTAGTTGGTGCCTGCTAGAGGAGGCAGAGCTGGGAAGCGCCAAACACCTGTTCATCTGAAGGACAAACTGGCACAAACCACTGAACTGGCAGTTTATGCCCATCTCTAGTCACCATAAGTTGGACTTGACAAACACTACTACTGCTGCTGCTGCTGCTGCTGCTGCCACCGCCAAAAACATCAACCACATTATTAAAAAACATTGACTGGTATTATATAACAGATACAAGTTTTAACCAAAAAGCTAAGTATATGTTAAATATTGGTGCAGTATGTATGCTGTTCCTAATATTGCCATTTTTTGTAGCTCTGATGGTGTCATTTCTGAGATCTGCAACTGCTTATAGTACTGGGTGAAGTTTCTTGATATTCTTCCCAAAGCCCCAAAGACAGCGGGGACCACTGAAGTGTGTTTCTTCCAGAGGTGAGATGTTTCGATTGCCAGGTCTCTGTACTTTGTTAGTTTTTCCAATTCTTTATTTTCAACTCTGGAATTGCAATGTCAATGACTCAGACATTTCTTTGTTCTATTACAACTATGTCTTGTGTGTTATGTTCATGGTGTCTTATCAGTTTGGATCCGGAAATCCCACAAGATCTTGACTTCTTCATTTTCTGACACCTTCTCTACCTGATGTTCCCATGGGTTTTTGGAGGCTGGCAAGTTATATTGTTTGCATAATGACCAGTGCACGAATTTTGCCACTCTATCATGTCTAACTTTGCAATCTGTTTGTGCAGTCTTTGGACATTCACAGATGAGGTGTGACACAGTTTCATCTCTTTTTTTGGCAGAATCAATATTTGCTGTTAGCATTAATTCCTTGGATCTTAGCTTTCATCAGATTGCTTTGCAGTGCTTGTTCTTGTGCAGCAAAAATCAAGCCTTTGGTTTCTTTCTTAAGGGTCCCTGGATTTAGCCATGCCCATGTTGAATTATGATCATGCTTTCCATCAAAATTTCTCAGGTGTTGTCCATGTAATGATTTATTTTTTCCAGCTGCTTAATTTATTTTCAAATTGTTGTTTCTTATATTTAGCCTTTGTTTCTGTTATCTTCAAAATGTTCTCCATTTTCACTGCTTTCAGTAATTGTTCTCTGCTTGTACTGATATAATCATTTAGGCTTTTTTTTCCTCCTCTGCCTGCTGTATTTGCAGTAATACATGGCCTCAGATTTTTCATGGTAAATATAATCCACATCACTGTTTGGATGTAGTGTGTGATGCATGTTCATTAGTTTCTGTGTTTTTCGATTCAGTTCTAATTCATTTTGAGTGCAATCTATTATTTCAGCTGGGTATTTAATTACTGGAAATGCACATGTGTTTACGGCTTTGATTGTATTTCCACCATTTAATTTTGATGTTAAGATTTTCCGCAGTCTTTTGATATATTCCCTTTCTGTCAGTTCTTTAACTTTTGGGTGCACAATGTTATCTGTTTCTAGTATTCTAAGATATTTATAATTTTCATAACTTGAAAGTGATTTTATAATATTGCCATTTTTAAAACTCTATTCTATCTAGTTTTTGGATCTTGCCACAGTTTGTCAATTCCAAATTTCATTTGGATATCTTCACTAAATATTTGCACTGTGTGTAGCAGTGATTCTGTCTCTCTGGAACTTTTTGCATATAATTTTAGGCCATCCATGTATAAGAGATTGATTTTTCCAGCTTGTTGTGAAATATGGTGGTCCAATCCAGTTTTATTTAAAATTATTGACATGACAATGAGTGAGATGTTAAACAACAGCGGTGACAAAGAACCCCCCTGAAATATTCCTCTTTGGATGCTAACTTCCCCAATTTCTTCACCATGGGCCATTAAGACAATTTTCCATTTAAAATTTTTTTACAAACTTCTGAATGCTTTTACTAATCCCAAACACTGTTTAGGTGGGCGTTAATACATCTGTGTGGCAATGAGTCCAATGCCTTTTTATACTCTATCCAGGCCATGTTAAGCTTTGTTTTTCATCTTTTTGCATTCTTCAGTATAATTTTATCAATAAGTAGGTGATCTTTTGTGCCTCTTGACTTTTTAAAGTTCTTTTTCTGTTCAATTGGATATAGGGAGTTTTCAGTTAAGTAATTATGTATTGATCTTGCAAGTACTCCTGTGAGGAGCTTGAACATTGTTGGAAGGCATGTAATTGGTCGATAATTACTGGGTTCATTGTCCTTTTGATGGTCTTTTATTATCAGAAATGTGCAGCCTGTTATCATCCAGACTTCAGTTGTAGAATTTTGAAGTGAGTGGTTAAATTGCACTGCTATACATTGATGGAGGCTTGTTAGATGCTTTAGCCAGAATCCGTGCAGCTCATCTAGACCAGGTGCACTCAATTTTTTCATAGCTTTTACTTGCCTCTTAATCATTTCAGTTGTTGTTGTTATACACTTGGTAGGAGTAGAAAATTAATTTGGGTGGCTCTTACCTGCTGTCTGACATGGTATAGTGCAGATACAAGTTTTACATATTACTCAGGTGGTGGCACAACAGCATAAGCCATAGAACACTACACATAAAGTAAAATAGTAATTAAACACCCAGATTAATTTCACTCAGTTCATCATTATATTTATTTATATATATGTTAAGCATGAGTAGTAATACTACCTAGCGTTCATCAAAATCACTTTTGACAGGTGTGCCACCCCTGTGAGGTGGGGCAAAGGGTAAAGAATTGACCTGGGCCCTCTTCTTGGATGGACGGGGCATTAGGGGGACGTAGGGGGTTGTTAAGGCCGCCATGGGCCTATAGGAGGGGTTCATAGATGTGGGGGCCTGTGACCAGAGCGTGCCCTCAGTTAGAGATAGTATTACTACTGGCATGGAGACATATACCATGGTGCATCGCTTGATGATGATAATTCATTCCAGCAAAAATGGTGTAGAACGCAATCGTTATCAAGCGAAAGTAAAAAAAACCCATTGAAATGCATTGAAAACCGGTTCAGTGTGTTCCAATAGGCGAAATACCTCATCGTGCAGCGAAGATCCTCCATAGGGCGGCCATTTTCCGGTGCCTGTTAAGCAAGGAATCCGTCCTAAACACACCGGGGAGCCATTTTGCACAGCGGGCAGCCATTTTGAGAGCTGCCAATCAGCTGTTTTAAAATCATTGTTTAGCGAAGAATCGGTTCTCGAAGCAGGGAACCAATCATCATAAAGCGAATTTTCCCCATTTAAACATTGTTTTGCGATCACAATAGTGATCACAAAAACCTCATCGTAAAACGGATTCGTCGTGGAGCGGGGTAATCGTCAAGCGGGGCACCACTGTACCCTGTTTCCACTAAATTAAGACCTAACCTGATAATAATCCCTCGCATGATTTTTCAGGATGCTCGTAATATAAGCCCTACCTTGAAAATAAGCCCCAGTTAAGTGAAATCCCACCCTCCACCACTGTGCTGCAACCAGAAGAAGATGACATGACTGTGTTTGAATAAATATAGATTGTTGTACATGAAAAAAAAATAAAACACCCCCTGAAAATAAGCCCTAATGTGTTTTTTGGAGTAAAGATTAATATAAGACCCTGTCTTATTTTCGGGGAAACAGGGTACAAGAACAATTAAGGCTTGTGGGGAGATGAAGTCTAAGGGAAACAAAACCCCATAAGGAAAATGGGATTGATGATGGAAGAAAATCATAGAGACAGTCAAACTGACCAGTTGCTAAATAAGACAACTTGGGAATTCTTGCTCATAGTAAATTGTACATTCCAACTTTGAAAGGGTAGTAAGACCCCCTTGTCCACTGAAAACCAAAGGCAGGTACTAGGTACCTGTCCTTCCCAAGTTGGGGTTGTAATCATGAGGCTTCTCAAGACTCAGAGAAGGATAACAGTCTGGAGTGTTTCTGTTGCCACATTATTGGCTGATAAAGTAAGCACTTAGTAAGACAAGAACCCCCCCCTTCTAAACAGATGTGTTTAATTGTATTTATTTATTTATTTATTTATTTATTTATTTATTTATTTATTTATTTATTTATTTATTCATTCATTCATTCATTCATTCATTCATTCATTCATTCATTCATTCATTCATTCTATACCCCGCCTATCTGGTCTACATGTTTCTTATCATGGCAGCTGATCAGATATTGTGGAACATCCCTTGTTCGTAGTGTCTGCCTTTGGCATGTTGTAGACTCTGCAGATGCCATTTGGTTATCCAATGGGTTTGAGAGAGAAAATGGCACTAAAGGAAAACCTTGTTTTCTTGCTATGCCTAGCCTGATAGAAATTACAGTCATCACCAGTGAAAAAAAAATAGTGTGTAATGTATCAAGTTTGCATTACTACTGCTCTAGCATGGTGTGAACTGGAGTGTGCTTTATTAGTATCTGCTTCTGTTTCAGATGTTTCTACTGTATCTTCATGACTGAGCCCTCCAGCAACTACAAAAGTCTTGTTCTTTAGTGCAGCACTGCTTTGAATAGTAATTACTTTGAGAGGGGCTTTGCCAAGGCCACTTTTTTCTGGACATGCCAGAAAAGTATTCCACTTGATGGACGCTGGCAAAGAAAAAACTACCCAGCACCTGTCCATCAGTAAGTTATGCCACCTCAGCAAGAGGTCTGGCTAGAAGGAGAGAAAGGGGGGGGGATTTCTACAATTGGCACCCCAGTGACAATGGCCTTGGATTCTGTACAAAGGCTCTGGTTTATTTCTTCCTAGGATGAACTCCTAGCACACGTTCACGAGCCAGTATATGGGAAAGACCAACATTGCATATTGCTTCACAAACACTGGTGGGAAATTGCATGCTTTTTCTTGTTTGTTATCATCATTTTTGAACTGCATAGCTGGAAGGGACTCATAGAGTTAAGCCAGTGGGAAATGGAACTCTCAACCTTGGGCTCTGCAGCCAAATACCTAAACTCCTGAGCTATCATAACTTTTTGTCAATGCCTGAATTGTGAACCTTTAGAACCTATCAGTTCTAAAGGAAATCAACCCTGAGTGCTCACTGGAAGGACAGATCCTGAAGCTGAGGCTCCAGTACTTTGGCCATCTAATGAGAAGAAAAGACTCCCTGGAAAAGACCCTGATGTTGGGAAAGTGTGATGGCAAGAGGAGAAGGGGACGACCGAGGATGAGATGGCTGGACAGTGTCTGCGAAGCAACCAACATGAACCTGACACAACTCCGGGAGGCAGTAGAAGACAGGAGGGCCTGGCGTGCTCTGGTCCATGGGGTCACGAAGAGTCGGACACGACTAAACGACTAAACACACACACACAACCTTGGGCTCTGCAGCCAAATACCTAAACTCCTGAGCTATCATAACTTTTTGTCAATGCCTGAATTGTGAAGCTAGGACAACCATGAGTAGTAATACTACCTAGCATTCATCACAATCATTTTTGACAGGTGCGCTGCCCCTGTGAGGTGGGACAAAGGGTCAAGAATTTACTTAGGCCCTCCTCCTGGGTAGGCGGGGCTTTAGGGGGTTGGTGAGGCCACCGTGGGCCTATAGGAGGAGTTCATAGACACCGGGGGCCCCTATGATCAGAACACGGCCTCAGGATTGGCCCCCAAAGTGATGTGTCACCCCCACAGACCTGTAGGCCAATGAAGAGAGGTTGGAGGCATTTGGCTAGAAAAGGGGTGGCTGTAGGTTGCTGAAGCTCCCCACTAAAATAAACTTCTTGATTTTAGATAATTTGATGTTGTGTGCCTCTGATAATAAGGAAGTGGAAAAGTACAGAACAAAACTACTGCACATTTGCCACTGATGAAACATAAGTTTCAGAAGCAGCAATGCTCATTTCAATTTATTTTAAATGAAAGAGCACTGGCACTCATAATGTCATTACAAGAGACAATGTAGTATTGAGTGCTGGACTAGGACTCTGAAGACCTGGGTTAAAATCCCTACTTGGCCATGAAAATGTACAAGAGGTTTGCACTGGTACTATGGTTGCCAGAAATTACGATTGACTTAACAGCACATCATACACACATACAAAATATCTCATAAACGGGTAAGCTTTTAAGTCTCGCAAGACTCTTCATCAAGCTGGATATTGCAGAGCTGGGTCAGAGGTGGGCAAAAAAGTCATCCCGACTAGATTTTGAAATGTCAGGATGTGTACTTAAAGTTCCAAGGTGGAGACAGCAAAAAATCTGTTTGTGGTGTGGTAGTAATATCACCTCAGAGGATGAGGAGTCAGTTGACTTTCTCCATTTCTATACATGTAAGGATACCAGTTAGTCACTAAACCTTCCATTGCCTTTAAGTGAAGCACATGGCACCTATCTTGGCTTGGAGTAGATGCACTCAGAAATATGGTGTCCTTGAATCAAAAAAACCTGGCAATTAAATTTATTTATTTTTTCTTAATTCAAGCATTTGCTCACTACTTTTCTGCTCTACAGGCCCCCAAAACAGTTTATACCAGACTAAGAGTTCAATTACATATGCCAAAAGAACCCCCGTTATATTGATTCTGCTGTTATTTAAATTGTTTTATACATTTCCATTCACCTGACACATGAGTAACATTTATTTGATATTTTCCTACCTCACTGGCATGGTTGTTTTAAAATGTACCAATCATGTATCACTTTAATCCTTATCATTTCAGCACATGTGAATGTTGCTGTCAATTTATTTACTTCAAAAACTGGTCAGTTTTTTCGGTGCCATGACCACTGTGCTTGTACCCTTTTAAAATATTTCTTGTACATGTTCACAGAATCAGAACTATAGAGAGATCAAATGTCCATTCTCCCCACATCTCACAGGAAATTAATTACTGAAGCATTCTGGAAAGATGGCCATCCAAACATAAACCAGACAGCAACACCCAAAACTTACATAACAGTTTTATTCATCTGATTTTTTTTAAATTAACAATTTTGTAGGTACCCCTTGGCAAAACTAAAAGGAAATTTTACACCCCCAAGTAAGAGGGATGCTTGTTTTATGTTTATTTTTAAATATATTTCTCAATATTCTGATCAAGTTAATGTGGGATTTCTTTTGTTTTGCCACAAAGAAAACTGAGAAAGACAGCTTGCTAGAGTACCATTTGAAGCAGGTGGTTTCAATTCACAGAAACACTGTTTATATACGGAACAATTTGCACACAGTTGTGCATGGTTATATAAGAAAGCACAACACAGAGCCAGGCAGATGTTTTAATGGCTGCCAGTCACTGCAATCTGATGCCTGCTTTAGTTCTGTTCCTTCCTTGCTACCTGAGATGGAAATTCAGGAAGCTGATGCTGGACTTGTATCCTCAAGAGAGCTCAGTCACCACATATCACATATTGGAAGGCTCAGCTGAAACAACCAAGTGCCTTTCTTCCAAACAAAGGGCAGAACAGTAACACTCGGGTAGAAAGGGAGCCTTTTGGTCAACTTCAAAAGAAGAAGATATACTGTTACAGAAATCTGTACAGACTAATGTTTTCAGGAGAGAAAAGTCAAATTAGATTCATCACTAAGGTATCGGATTTAAAGGTTTTTGAACAAATCCCCCTTTTCAATGAACCAATACTAGTTAAGTTTTTCAGCTTGCAGTCAAGGGTACAGACTCTTCATATAAGCCACAAAGTAAAATACCAAAGCAGGGGAGGGCAACTCTTAATTATGGTTGCACACATATATTGTGCTCTTCGTAGCAGAAAGCATTCCATAAACCAAATAAAAAATAGGGATACCCCAAATAAAAAATTGTAACTATGACACTGGGTCTCAGAATAGCACCAAATTTGGCATGGATGTAGCAGAATGTCTGGTCTTGCACTGTGCCAAATTTGTGGACATTTAGGCAATGGGTTTTTGAGTTATCTTTTTTTTAATGTAACACTGTTTTTACCCTGAGCAGAACCAAATGATGAAATACATTAGATGAAATACATTAATAAGACAAAATTTGCTTACCTGGAGGGAAAAAACTCCACGTTTTTCTTTCACAGAAATTGAGCCATTCATAACTCTAATTCAAACTTTTAAATGAGTGCTTTTGAAACCTGAAAAGCTCTGAAATTACTTGCTTTTTTATAACTTGCAAACATTCTAATTGGCTGAACTATTTGCATAGCATGGCATTCTGACCAATCAGAATGAGCCTGGAGTCAGCCAGGCAGCAATACAAGGCAGATGCTACAAGTCAGTCACTTTTAATCCTGTCATGGCATTCAAGGGGAAAGAAAGCATTTAACTCCTTCCTGGCCAATCTTTTTTAACTCCAGCCTGGAAAATATTTAAAAGGAAAATTTTAAAAAATAGCTAATAATATTCAGAAGCTCACTCACTCAGATAACCTTATGGTCATTGTGTGTTTTCTGTTTCTTTGATTTAAATATTCAGTTTAAAACAACAGTATTCGTGAATGAACATCAAATCAAGAAGTTAAGCCTTTTCCTTGAACAAATGAGTTCTCAATTCAGAAAACTGAACTAACACAATTCCTTTTGATGAGGTCTGTTAGTGCAGAAGGTTGAAAATTTTTTGCTTTTCCACCTACAGGGCAATGTTATCCACCTTCTAGGCATGTCAGAAAGATTCAATGTTGAGAATATCAATGTACTCACAAGCCTGCAAATGGTCACTTTTAAGGAATAGTATATACCCACTATCATGATTGTCAGATCACTAAAGAGGATCTCATAAATTCTTGACGCACAGCACTTCTAAGGATGTTTCAAGTAACATGATTACTGAGAAAAAGTCATAGATGGATAAGCGAAAGAAAGATGAATGGTTATCTGCTTATGAGTATTCTCCAGAAACACACAGTTTCCAATTCTTTGAATATGCTTTATAACAGACAACCATCCAACTGAGGGTGTAAAAAACCTTGGTTCCCACCCTCACCCATGGATGTTTGGTAGCTTGCAACACAGCCTCTCAATTTTTCACTTATCCCAGAAACCCTGAGATAACCATTTGCCATTTAAATGCAACACATGCACCCTGACTTGTCAGAAATAGGAAGTGGCAGACTGGTCATTTCCAATTTCTAAAAAAGGCTGAGTCTGGATTAAATGAGACCTGAAGGCAAAATTAAAGGACATATTTCATGGTGGAGGGGGCCCACATGACCACACACTGGGCTCTGAGAACCTGAGAGAAGGACCTCCTGGAAGATCTTTAAAAAACAGAGAGTTGGGTGTTATCAGCATGCTGGTGGTAAATCTCAGAAGCTGACTCCTTTTTTCATTGGCTAACTACTTCTCACCCAAACACAAAGCAATTGTCAGGGCTGTTTTTCCACTAGTGTGAATGGTAGCGAGTAGAGGAGGGTATCCTGTAGACCATCTTGACTTGCTGCCATTGGTGTTGTCAACATTCAGGCTGCCCTTTGCTATGTAAAGCGTAGCATCTTTTTTTTCCTGCTGACAATGCAGGCAAAATATTGTGCAGCAATATAAGGCCATTTCCTGGATTTTTTAAATCATGGTGCAGAAGCACAATATCCCACATTCATAAACCAGAAGGTTTTTTGAATAATCAAATATAGTTAATGACCAGTTTCAACAGTAAAGGGCAAACTGAAGTATTTAAATCTTTACCATATTTCTCCCTGCTTTTTTCTAATTCAATAACAGTTCTGTCTACTGAAAGGCATTGTTCCAAACCATGGCAATCAGTAGGAAACAGCAGTCCATCTAAACCAGGTCAACATATATAAAAGGTGCAGGGTGGCAACAGTAATATTTGCAACTACAAAGATGTAATTTCCTGGCTAGTACATGTGCAAATACCTGGTTCACAGGTTGCTGTTCACATTATTAACTATCTAGTGACTCCCAGTGATATCAGTGCACAGGATTTTTTAAATGCAATTCTTAGATACATTAGGTTGCTAATACTGTATAAAAAAAGCAAAGCAGAATACAATAACTTACTACCATACTTTTCAATTAATAATGAATTTGGCAATAAAATAGTACAGTTAAAAGCCTACCATGTTTCCCCAAAAATAAGAGAGGGTCTTATATTAATTTTGGCTCCAAAAAACACAATAGGGCTTATTTTCAGGGAATGCTTTTTTTTTTTTCATGTACAACAATCTATATTTATTCAAATGCAGTCATGTCATCTTCTGGTTGCTACACAAGGGTGGAGGGTGGGGTTTCACTTAACTGGGGCTTATTTTCAGGGTAGGGCTTATTTTCGGGGAAATAGGGTAGGAAAAAGTGATCTATTGACAGATAACACAATAGCTATCAAACCTCCCAGAAGGAAAAAAACACCAAAAATGGATGTCACCATTGAGAAAGCCCTCTCCCCACTGCTACCTCTCCCCCACCCCTGACCTGACCCTCACAATGAGAAAACCTTGAAAAATGGTCTCAGTGAGGAGGCAGTAGTTTCTACAGATATGCTGGTCCTAAGCCATGCACTTGGAACTGTGCTGAAAAACAGGCTGCAAATTACTGTAGCTATTTAAAAATTTGTGGCTGAAATCCTTTGCTTAGCATATTAAATTACACTAGAGTAGGCCCTGGTAGGCCCGGTCTACCCCAGGAAAGCTTGTGTTGGGGTGGGGAAGCCCTGGGAGGCCTCCAAAAGCACCAGCCGTGGTGGTGGGGGACCCCCCAGGAGGTCTCCAATGGAGGTGGGGAAGCCCTGGGAATCCTCTGAAGGCACCGATCGCGGCAGCAGGGGGCCCCTGGGAGGTCTCCCATGGCGGTGGGGAAGCCCTGGGAGGTCTCCAAAGGTGGCGATTGCGGCGGCATCGGAAGCCCGGGAGGCTGAGCCTCCCTTTTCCTAACTGTTGGGGAGAAAGAGCTACAAAAAAGCAGCCTCTTTGCCACCAATGGTTAGCAAATTTAAATTTCTCACCCTTTTCCCCTGCCTTTTTCTGTTCGTACGTTGGAGCTCTGTTTGTAAGCAGAAGCAAAATTTTGCCAACGGTGCTGTTTGTAAGTTGAAATGTTCATAAGTAGGGGGCGTTCGTAAGTAAAGGTTCCACTGTAGTTTTGAGTCTCTCTCTCTCTCATACACCCACCTACCCAGCCTCCATTTTCTACATACATTTAAACAAGCCTGATGAAGCCACCCTTCCCCCCTTAATTCAAGCTTTCCATCCTGTTTGCCTGTTCCTTTTTTTCAGTTTTGAGTCTGTCTCTCTCATACACACACCCCTCCATCCCTCCATTTTCTGATGAAACCACCCGCCACTCTCTCGCACCTTCCTTCCCTCCTTAATTGCAGCTTCCTGTCCTGTTTGCAGTCACCTCTGGTAGAAGCAGTAATTCACAAGCCAGATTGACTGCCTGGAGCTGTTCTACAGCTGTAACCAATCAAGCAGCCTTATCTCCAAACTCTGAAAGAACGGATTTACAAGTGCCGCAACCTCAGAGCTTCAGTCATCCCATTATTTGACTGCTCTGTGTTGGAAACTAGCATTGGCTGATGTAACGCTATACCATATTTTAGAAGTATGGGTGTGTGATTTAAAGTTTCAATACCCAAAGGAGAATGCTGCACATCCTTCTTACCCAATATTAATTACATTGACATGAGTCACCATGCTTGTCACTGTCTGGTCCATCAAATAAGCACTGGATTAAGTCAAATTCTATGCCAATTAGCAGAGGAAAGTCTTTTTGGCACCATTAAACATGCTTTTATTTCCCCAGGCCTTTAAAAAAAATTAAAAAAGATATTAGCTCCTAATACACCTATTTTGTAAATGGTTTTCCTTAGGCTTTACGACCTAGTGGCTTTTATCCTGTTCCACATTTATGTGTACAGTATATGGAGCTCTAACTATGGAAGCTGCTGCATCATTCTCACAAGGGTTGCAGCCATGCATATGCTTCTTAGATCACAACAGCTGATTCCAAACTTAGGAGTTTTTTGTGCCTATATATTTAAAAAACTACTGGCTGCTATTTTTCTCTTTACAAATGGCTTTATAAACCTTGGCTTTATTATGCACTGTTTCTATTTATTGTCCCATAGTTATTTTACATTTCTGATGTACTGTTTACTGCTGAGGAAAACATGATTTAAATGTATTTATTTATTTTATTTATTATTTATTTATTAGATTTATACCCCACCCATCTAGACAGATAAGTCTACTCTGGGCAGCATTACAAAATTTAAAAACAATAGAACCAATAACATGCAAAAATCCAAGATGTAAAAATGTAAATATTAAAATACAGCAGGAGGGAAATCCTGCCTAAATAACATGTCTTAACTTTACTTCTTAAGATATCCAGAGAGAGCCAGGCGGATCTCTACTGGCAAGTTGTTCCAGAAGTGAGGGGCCACTGCCGAGAAGGCCCGGTTCCTTTCCTTCCGGGCCTCCCTCGGCGTTAGGCCTCTCAATTGTCCGGCCTGGCTAGAACAAGTCTCTCTGGCAGAACTGGGTGGGAGAAGGTGCTCTGCCAGATATTGAGGTCCTAAATCATTTAGGGCTTTATAAGTAATCATAAGAATTTTGAAATCAATGCGGAAATGACTGGGCAACCAATGCAAGGCGGCCAGCATGGGGAAAATATGTTGGTGCCTCTTCACCCCAGTTAGAAGTCTGGCCGTGGCATTTTGTACCATCTGAAGTTTTTGTGTCAATCTCAAAGGCAGCCCCATGTAGAGTGCATTACAGTAATCTAATCTTTAGACTACGAGCGCATGGACCAAACTGGTAAGCACCCCCACATCAAGTTAGGGATGCAGCTGGGTATCTGCCGAAGGTGGAAATGTGTGGAACAGACCACTGATGACACCTGGGGTCTCCATGGTGAGCACTGGGTCCAGATGTACACCCAAGCTGCAAACCTCACTCTTGGTGGTAAGAGTCACCCCCCCAAAAGAGAGGGACTTTCCCAGACCACTGATGTCTGGGGCACCCACCCAAAGGACCTCCATCTTGCCCAGATTCAGCCTCAATCCGTTCTCCTGCATCCATAGCTGAACAGCCCCCAGGCAGCGTTCAATGGACGAGACAGCATCCACTGTTGTTGGAAAAAAGATGTAGAGCTGAGTATCATCTGCATACTGATGACACGAAGCCCCACACCCTCTGATAACCCCTCCCAGCAGCCTCATATAGATGTTAAACAGCATTGAGACTCCATGGGGCCAAGAAACTCTCTCCAATCTGCACTCTCTGGGGATGGTCTACCAAGAAGGAATGGAGCCAGGCCAAAGCCAGGCCACTGATTCCCAACTTGGAGAGCCTCCCCAGGAAGATACTGTGGCCGATGGTATCAAAGGCGGCTGAGATATCGAGAAGGCCCAGCAGAGACATTTTGCCCGTCGGCCTCCCTCAGCAGGTCATCAAGCAGGGTGACCAATGCTGTTTCCGTGCCATGGCGTGGCCTGACGCCCGACTGGAATGCATCCAGGGCATTGGTTTCATCCAGAAGAGCCTGTAGCTGATTGGCTACCACCCTCTCAGCTACCTTGCTAAGGAAAGAAACATTGGCGACGGGCCTATAATTACCAATATTGTCTGCCACCAAGCTCGGTTTCTTTCCAATAGGCCTAATGAGTGTCTCCTTGAGGGCAAGGGGAACTTTGCCCTCCTGGAGAGACCCACTAATTATTGCTGTAGCCCATTCAGATGTTATAGGCCTGGCTGCTTTGATTAGCCAGGCTGGGCAAGGGAGAAGGTGGTGGCACAACAGCGGTCAAGCACTCTGTCCACCATATCTGACATCACAGGCTGAAAGTGGTTAAGTCTCATTGGGAAGACGGAGCGCAGGATGTCTCAGCTCGATCTACTGTTTCCAAATAGGGGGTAAGATCCTGGTGGATGGCCTCCACTTTTGATTTTTAAAAGGCTGCAAATTGGTCAGGTGAGATGCCAGAGGGAGGCCATGACCAGTTCCGGAAAGATCACAAACTATCCGGAAAAGTTCCACCTGCTGATTGGAAGCTTTGCTTATCCAGACAGGGAAGTAAGATCAACTAGCAGCCTTCACCTTAGATTGGTAGAGGTTAGTCGCGATCCTGACAGCTATTCAATTATCCATCAATTTTGTGGTAAAGCAACTTCTTTATTCCTTTCTATACATATTAGTTACAGATACATGATAACATGTTGCAGAAAACAAAGCATGGGGCTGGATACATTTGTAAACCATCCTGAACCAGGCAGGCAAAACACAAAAGGAAAAAAAAAAAAAGAAAAAAAGTGTCAAAAATGTCCTCAGACAAGTAAACTTGTCCACAAAAGCTCACATTAAAATCTAGCATTTAGTCTTTAACGTGCCACAATGCATCTGCCTTTATTTTTTATTTGGTTTTTTTTTTTTGGCCTGATATTCTAGCAGCCTTTAACACAGCTGTCTCTTCTAAAACTACATCCTGAACCAGAGGCTCTCCTGGATCACCATAAGGTTACTGAGGTAGGCTCACCCTTTATGAGCCTTACACCAATATAAGCGTTGTCTCTTGAGATTCTTTCCTCAAATGATGATTATAAAAAAACCCAGGCAGGCAAAATTATAAAAACATTGACTGCTTTTATAGCAAATAGAAGTTTTAACAAAAAACCTAGGTATCTATTAAATATCAGCTCAGTATGTATGCTATTCCTAATATTGCCGGTTTTTGTAGCTCTGACGGTGTGACTTCTGAGATCTGCAACTGCTTATAGTAACTGGGTGAAATTTCTTTATTATTGTTCCCAAAGCCCCGATGACTATTCCTTATTATTATTACTTGTCAGACAGGCAGCATCTTCAGAGGTGTCTGCACCTCCACCCAACAGTACTCTTGTCAGAGACATCCTTCACGTTTTCAGAGGAACTTTTGATCTGAACAGCCTTTAATAAACATTTCTTTCCGGAAGGAGAGAGACTTCCAGGCAGACCCCAAAGCCCGACTGGGCTGGGGGGAAAGGAGGGGTTACAAGCCTCCCACCTCTCTCTCACAAACGTCTTCGGGCATTTCTGCGACGCTCCCCTTCGAAAGAGTTCGATGGAGCGGCCGCTTTCCCTCCCTCTCTCCGCCTCCTCCTGCCTTAAACCTGAGCTCCACGTGCCTCTTTCTTTAAGGGCATGGCAACCGCCGAAGCTCTTTCTCCAGTGCGCACGCGGGCCACGCAGCGCCCTCCCCTTAAAGGCAGGTATCGGCCGTTACCCGTTTCTCCCCTCCCTCCTTTAGAGGTTCCCTTGCGGGCGGGGCGGGAGTGGCCGCTGAAAGAGGGAAGAGGTGGGGGGGGCGGATTAACCCTCTCATCGCCGGGCGGCGGCTCTTCTCTCTTTTCCCCCCCCCCCCGTTGAGGCGACGCTGGGGGAGACAGAGCCGGGCCGGCCAGACGCCCGGTGCATTGTGGGACTGGCTGGCTGACTGACTTGGGCTTAGGAAAAGGAGGAGGAGGAGGGGAGTCCCGTTCGCGGGCGGGCGAGGAGCAAGGGAAACGGTAAGGAGGGAAGCTCTGGGCGAGGGGGGGGAGAGGGAGACTTAAAGGGGAACGCGCCCCCTCCTTCGGGCCCGTAGCCGAGCGGCTAGGTGGTAGAGCTAAAATGTCCGTCTGCCTGTTTAATGGACGCGCCTGTAAAGGAGGGGAGCGCAGAGCAAGAAGGATGCCTTCGGGCCGCGGTGGCCCAAAAGAGCGGTTTTAAAAAAAAACTGCCCGCGCCCAGCGGGGAAGGGGTTAATTTTTTCACCCGCCGACATTTTTTTTTGCTACCGCTGAGAAGGGATGGGGAAGGGGGCCCGCGAGTGCGTGCTTTCTCCCGTCTCTTCCCGCCGCCGTGTGGAAGGAATCCTGCGCGGAATCCGGGCTTCCTCCTCCTCCCCCCCAAAAAAAGCCCAAGAACCCTTCTTTGCCAAGCGCGGCGCGCGGCGGTTCCCGGGAACGTTCCATCGGCTTCCTCGAAAGGGTCCCGTTGCATCCTCCTCCTCCTCCTCCTCCGTCGTTGCCTTTAAGTTTCCCTCGGCGGCGGCGTCGCCACGAAGGGTTAAAGCCACGCTTGCTCAGACGTTCAAAAGCACATACGCGGCACACCTGCTCTCCTCTTTTGCTCGGCGGATGCATATTTTGGGGGCCCGAGGAGTGTGTGTGTGTGTGGGGGGGGAGAAGCGCGAGGGGGGGGGCCTGTTCCGCACGGTTTATATTTGGGAGAGAGGGAAGACGACGTCAGCCGCGAGTAGGTTTGGTTGGTGAAAGAAGGCGGGAACGCGAGCTGTTTGCAGGAGGCGGAGAGCCCGGCCGCTGGAGCTGCGGCTGAAAGGCCTTGCTTTGCCTTTAAAGGCTGGCAGCTTGGAAATTTAAGGTGTCCCAGGGCTACGGCTTCCCGCCGTGCTCGCCTGGGCGCTCCAGGGCAGGGATGCCCTCTTGTGCTTCCTAGATTTCGGGTAGTTTTTGTCTTTTTCCCCCCACGTGGCTCAGCCTGCCGACTTCAGTGCTAGGCATATCGGCCTACCTGAAATGTCGGTGCTCCCGCGGCGGCTTCGTACTTTCATACTTTGGTTCTAATAAATCAGTGTGTGTTCCGTTCCGATTTTTGGACTAAAGAAGGCTGTGCGGCCGGTGGAGTCTTTTTGCAAAGAAGAAAAACTAGGCAAAGCTGCAGGTTTATTTAAATCTCTGTCGTGAAATAAAATCACAGAAAGTAATTCCAAAGTAGTGGAAGAAGTACAGTTTTGCAAGCCCTGCAGTTGCTCGTTGAAATTGCCAGGGTCTTTCTGCTGCTTTTTATTGTTTGTTAAACCACACGGAGAGAAAAGACATATTTCCTATACTGAAAGTTCAGCCAAGATTCTGAATTGTGTATCCTTTAGTTATTTGTTTATTTCCTTTCTCCCCATCAGGTGTGATGGGGGGGGGTTTTCTTTGTATGTCTATAAAGTAAATGGTTCTTATAGAAGTGGATGGTTTACTACTTGACCTAAATTTTGCTGTGACGATTTATACACCTTTCAGGAATGGAAAAGGGAAACTTTTAAAGTTTAGTTTCTGATTGGTGGCAGGATTTAAAACTGATCTCCCATTAAATATGCTGAAAATGACTATGGAAGTTAAGTGTTTTTTGTCCTTGACTCAGTGATTGTATAGGGTTGTACTACCAGTGGTGTGAGTAGACACTCTCCCTCTATTTCCAACTGCAATTTTCTATCTGGCAGAATTTTTGAGGAAGTCAGATGATTTTAAATAGTGCCAGGGTGATTTCTTCCTGATACATTTTAACTGTATACACTATTCAGACTGTACTGAAGGCCTTAGGAATGGACCTCAACAGATGGGAAACCCTGACACCTGAGCGTTCAGCCTGGAGGCAGGCGTTGCATCACGTCCTCTCCCAATTGGAAGAGACCCGTGTCCTGCAGGCCAAGGCAAAGAGGAAGTCACAGAAGCAGCAAAATCAGGGAGCTGGACAGGAGACAGATTGTATTTGTCTTCAATGTGGAAGGGATTGTCACTCTCGAATTGTCCTTCTCAGCCACACTAGACACTGTTCCAAGTCCTCCATACAGAGCATGTTACCATAGTCTTTCGAGACTGAAGGATGCCTAATGAATTTCAGTACTGATTTATCTGGAAATATGCCACATTAATCTCGGTGGACAGTATCTAATGATAGTCTGCTGTATTCCACACCAGTGAATTTGGGACTTTTATTTTCTTCCCTTACAGCATCATTTATATATTTGCTTTGTATAGCTCTTTGTGATCACCCCCAAATTGGCTCCAGCAAGTTTTCCAGTCTCCCAACAAAGGCTTTAAGGGTGCACAGGAACATCAGGAATGAGAAAAGACAGCATGTTTTTGTGGAAGCAGTAAGATCCAGCGAAGTATACACAAGATTGTGCAGTTGGGCAGCATTACATATCGGTGAAATGTATTAGAAAGTTTTAACTTACTAAAGTTGGTTTTTGTTCAAATTAACAGATGGGAGTTGATTCCAACATTCAATGAGTTGTTCTTTCCACAATTTCACATGAGGAATTGTAACATGGGAACAAATTTATTTATTTTATTTTTATTTATTTATTGGACTTATATACCGCCCCATAGCGCTACAAGCACTCTCCGGGCGGTTTACAATTGTAATTATAAAGGCTACACATTGCCCCCCCAGCAAGCTGGGTACTCATTTTACCGACCTCGGAAGGATGGAAGGCTGAGTCAACCTTGAGCCGGCTACCTGGGATTTGAACCCCAGGTCGTGAGCACAGTTTTAGCTGCAGTACAGCGTTTTAACCACTGCGCCACGAGGCTCTTATATGTGATCTGCTCCTCCTGTATACAGTGGAACACTTATATCCATGGGATTGGTATCTGCAGTTTCAGTTATCTGCAGTTTACTGCAGCCCTATATTTAACATTAAAGGGGATGGGCCTTATGGCGTTTGTCTTGTTTCCTTGTATGTTGGGTTCACTACTATCCATGGTTTCTGGTTATAAACTTAGAATAATATTGTACTCACAGTTTTTTGTTATGCGTTGGTCCCACCTTTTCTCCAAAAAATTAATCTCCCATCCATTTTATCCTCACAACTACCTTGTGAGGTAAGTTGGGCTGAAATTATGTCTACTTCAGGGTCACCCAGTGACTTTCATGGCTAATTAGGGATTTGAACCTGTATATCCCAAGTCCCAGTTACACTACAGTTACACTCTAGTCTCAGTTAACACTCCAGTCACAACACTGGGAGTTTCTGCAGAATGCACCTGCCTCGATGTTAGTGGGCACTAGAAAATCTGAGCAACTTCCAGTTCTATGTAAATTGTACTGATTACTATATAGATCTAAATTTTAGATTTAACTACAGTACATCTCACCCCACCAACAGCCTTGAAAGTTATCTGAAGGAGAGCATTCTTCTGTAAAATTGTGTCCATATACTAAGAACCAGGATGGTGCTAGAAGATTTACAGAGGTCCTGTCATTGAGAATAAGTAAGATTAGAGTGCACTTGAGAAAGGACTTTGCTAGGAAACTGTTTTTTGGGGGGTGGCACCAGGTTGTTGTAATATCCTTCCAATAGACCTACTTCTTGCCTCTTCAACCCTCCAAGACAGCATTTAATTGGTTCCATATATTGGCAGAACAGTTTCATAAGGTAATTTCTGATTTTATTCACTGTAATAAATGTTTGTCTATCCATTCTTTTAAAAGGGTGTAGCTCTAGAAAGAACTTAAAATACATAACTTTCTAGCACTTTTGGGGAGACCACAGTAATTTCATTGTTATGTATAGAATTCAGCCCATTTTCTTTTTCGGCACATCAGTCTAAAACTATCTTCAGGTTAGTGATGGCATTCTGAAAATTGTGTTCAGTTGTGGTAAGTCACATGAGTCTGTGAAGTCAGAAGAATACTAAATCCAGTGTTTGCTCCAACAAGAGGAGACCCATTTAAATCAATAGAACTTTAATAAGCTGTTGTCTTTAAAATCCTGTGAATCATAAGACTGCTCTAGCTGAGGCTAACATTGGATTTAGCCCCATGTGAATAGGCCTTAAGTTTGGATGTTAGCTCTTTACTTCAGTCTGAAGAACTTACATTTATAAACTACATATAATACAATATTTTAAATATTATACACAGTCCACAGTCACACTGAGGAGCAAACACTGAGATTTAAATCTTCACTGAATTTTCATACTACAATGTACAATGGAATCTTGTGAAATGAAACCAAACCTGTGTCTTTATTTCTTTCAGAATGACTTTCAAATCAGTAAAAAACACAACCATCCTTTTCTTCATGTTTATAATCTAAAAAGATAGGTCACAAAACAAAAAGGGAGATGGGTGGGGAGGAAAATGTCTTTCTTAGAAGGGGGTGGAATTTCTATGCAGAAATGAGTATTGCCTGTTTTGAACTGTGCAGACCAGGAATATTTGGAAAATGTGGCTTTCATCTGTTCATTTGTGCAGCACATAGTGACAGTTCAGATTTTTATATAGAAGTGGGAGATACTGTAGAAGTAGTACAGAACTGTTGTGTTGTCATGACTTTGTATTTATTTGATAACATATTACAATCTTATACCCCTCTCCTTTAAACTAGGCTAATTACCAAGAAAACGAACCATTGCACTGCATAAGGAAGAGGAAGAGCTCCTGCTACATACTGAGTTAGCATCATGTCTGTTCGGGAGTCCTTTAATCCAGAAAGTTACGAACTTGACAAGAGCTTTCGACTAACTCGATTCACAGAACTTAAAGGAACCGGCTGTAAAGTGCCTCAGGACATTTTGCAGAAATTGCTTGAATCTCTTCAAGAAAATCACTTCCAAGAAGATGAACAATTTTTGGGAGCTGTTATGCCAAGGTTGGGTAAGTATGAGATCATGATGGTATTAAATTAACTGTTAGAGAGTAAGGTCTTGGGCTCACACCATCAAAGAGTGAAATGTGATTAAGCCCTTGAAAGTATAATTTGTATGCTTTGCTTATGTTTCAGGACACAAAAGATGTATAGAGGAAAAAGTTCCAATATTGTGTACTGTGTCCATAGAGAGGAGTTGTGATAGGTGTGTTGCAGAGGTGAGGGTGGGATGGATAAAGATACGTAGAAGGCTGTCTCACACGTGATAGCTTACCTCCACAGTTTGGATAAGGCTGAAGACATCACATATCAGAAAATGCTTGCTTGAGTTCAGTCAGTTTAACATTTCTTCTGGATAAATTGATAGTAAATATTACTAAGGATAAAATTCTCCATTGTATAGAAGAACGAGTCCTTGCCTGTAGAAGAAATTTATTTATTTATTTATTTATTTGATTTATATCCCGCTCATCTGGTAAATCTATACCACTCTGAGCGGCTAACAGGAACATATATACAATTATAATAAAATAAAATAAAATCAATTAACAGAAAATGACAAAAATCATAAATAATTGCAAATAATAAATAGATAAAGAAGAGAAAAATAAATTAAGTTAGATTAGGTGCTGGCAGGAGGGAAGGCCTTGGCATAGAGCCATGTTTTTAGTTGAGTTTTGAATGTACCCAGCGTAGGGGCCGCGCGAATCTCAGGAGGGAGATTGTTCCAAAGGCGAGGAGCCACCGCCGAGAAGGCCCGGTTTCGTGTCTTCTCCCTCCGGGCCTCCCTCGGCGTCAGGCTCCTCAGCCTCACCTCTTGGGTCGCGCAGGTGGTCCGGGTAGAACTTGGTGGGTGAAGGCGTTCCGCCAAGTATCGAGGTCCCAAACCGTTTAGGGCCTTATAAGTGAGCATTAAAACTTTGAAGTCAATACGGAAACGAATGGGCAGCCAATGCAGTCTAGCCAGGATAGGAGAAATGTGATGGAATTTTCTCCCTCCGGTAAGGAGTCTGGCTGCTGCATTCTGCACCATCTGGAGTTTCCGTATCAGCCTCAAAGGTAGCCCCACGTAGAGCGCGTTGCAGTGATCTAATCTTGAGATTACGAGCGCGTGTACTAAGGTGGTGAGCGCCCCCGAGTCAAGATAGGGCCGCAGCCGGGCAATCCGCCAAAGGTGGAAAAAGGCGGAGCGGACAACCGACGCCACCTGTGTTTCCATGGTGAGCGTCGGGTCCAAATGTATGCCCAAGCTGCGGACCCCACTCACCGGAGCCAGGGTGGCCTCCCCAAACGAGAGAGAGCCAACCAAGCCACCAACCACGGGGGGGGCCACCCTCAGGACTTCCACCCTCAGGACTTCCACCCTCAGGACTTCCGTCTTGTCCGGGTTCAGCCGCAGGCCATTTTCCTGCATCCATTCCAGTACAGTCCCCAGGCAGCGCTGAAGGGACAGGACGGCATCACCTGCAGTTGGTAAAAAGGAGATGTAGAGCTGGGTGTCATCAGCATACTGATGACACAGCGCTCCACACCCCCTGATGACCCCCGCTAGCGGCCTCATATAGATGTTAAATAGCATTGGGGAGATAATCGACCCCTGTGGAACCCCACAGTTGGAGTTCCACGGGGCCGAGACACTCTCCCCAAGCTGAACTCTCTGGGGGCGGTCCTCCAAGAAGGAACGGAGCCAGGCTAACGCCAGGCCACCGATTCCCAACTCGGAGAGCCTCCCCAGGAGGATACCGTGGTCGACGGTATCAAAGGCCGCCGAAATATCGAGGAGGACCAGCAGAGACGTTTTGCCCCTGTCGGCCTCCCTCAGCAGGTCATCATACAGGGCGACCAATGCCGTCTCTGTCCCGTGGCGCGGCCTGAAGCGTAAGGGTAAGCCTGCCTTGTTCTTAGGCAGTCCCGAATGTGGCGCGGAAATTGAAACGGTAGACTCATTTAAACCATTAACAGATATATTCATATTCAGCAAAGGTGTATCAGTGACAACTTCTGTAGGATAAACATGGTCCCAATCATACAACGGTTTCCCAAACTTGACAGAACTATTATATCCAGCTTCTCTTCTTAATACTGGGGAGCCGGGCCAAAGCGTTCTTTGTCCGTTGGCTTCCTTGATGGGGCGCTCCTCACCGCGCAAATGGTGCCACAGCATGGGTGGCGAGCCCAATCCCCCTCCGGTGGTGGCTTCTTGTAGGTGGGATCTGGGCACACCACCTTCTTCGAGTGACCTCTTCCCCTCGGAAAGACCACTACTGTCCACTCTGAAGTCTCGGTGGTGGTCACTCCCTCTCTTTCTGGTATTGGGTTTGGCAGTAAACCTCCCGCTTTCAGATTGGGAAAGTCTTTCAACAGTTCACTCGCATGATCACGTTTCTTTTCCTCTCTCTCTTTCTTGCTTGTTGAAATCCAAAAATCCCGCGCGCCTGTTCCTACTTTTATATCCTCCTCCCACACATCAATCATTTTTCCTCCTCCTTTCCCTTCCCCTCTTCTGTCAAACAAACCTCTATTTTAACTCTTTCATCATCAGCCCTCTGTTTCAACACATCCCTCTCCCTTTCTTTGACCATCATGTCCCTGCTATCTGGAGGAGACGGCACACTCTTGTCCACCTTGCCTTCACACTTGTACATCTTGTAAACATCTTTGAAGTTGTCAGAAAGGATGTCCTTAACCATGGTCCAGTACAGAGTGACAAAATGCCTTAACAGAAGGTTTAAGTATGAATTTAGCAGTTGTGATATAAGAGGAAAGCTCATCTTAAGAGTTGATGGCTGATTGAATAATAGGAGATGTATAAGAGAAATAATGACTAGATTTCACAAGGGAACAACTAAGTGGACTCCTCAAGGATCTGTTAGAAACATGTTTTTTAACTTGTTCATAAATAATCTGGAGTTAAATGAGAACAATAATATTGCCATGTTTTGGGAATAATGGCAAGGCTGGTAAAAACACAAGTAGACAATAGAGCTCCTGAGGGATTCCTTCAAATTAAGCGAGTGGCCAAAAAAATCAAAATGTGGTTCAGTGTAAGAACAAAGTGCTGTGCTTCTGGCCAAAAAAAATCTGATTTATTAGATGGGATTTCAGCTATCAGTGACCAGAAAGGATCTTAGAGCTGTGTGTGTAGCTCTTTGAGTACCTAGACTATGTGAAAAATTTAAAGTTATATTAGAAAAAAAGTTAAAATTTCAACTTTTTTAATACACTTAAGAACTTGCAGTGTGTCCCAGTTTGAACATTGGTTGACTCGTTCTGGCTGACCCATTAAGCAGCAACTTTTATAAATGGGGGTGGGAATCATAGAGCTGGAAATAATGCAAAATAGAGCAACCAAAAAGTTCAGGAGGGTGAAGCACTGTTAACCTTAATGAAAGGCTACAACATTTGAGGATTTTTGTAGAGAAAATCATTTTTGTTCACACAAAGTAGAATTTTGGGATCAAGAACAAAAATGGTAGGGACCTAACAGAAGCAGAATACATCAAGAAGAGGTGGCAAGAATACACAGAGGAATTATACCGAAAGATTTGGAAGCCCTGGACAACCCAGCTAGTGTGGCTGCTGACCCTTGAGCCAGACATCCTGGAGAGTGAAGTCAAATGGGCCTTAGAATGGCAAACAACAAGTCCAGTGGAGGTGATGGCATTCCAGTGGAACTATTGAATATCTTAAAAGATGACGCTGTTAAGGTGCTACATTCAATATTCCAGCAAGTTTGGAAAACTCAGCAGTGTCCAGAGAATTGGAAAAGATCAGTCTACATCCCAATCCCAAAAAAGGGCAGTGTCAAAGAATGATCCAACTACCATACAATTGCACTCATTTCACACTCTAGGTTATGCTCAAAATCCTGCAAGGTAGGCTTCAGCAGTATGTGGAATGAGAACTCTCAGAAGTACAAGCTGGATTTCGAAGGGACAGGGGAACTAGAGACCAAATTGCTAACATGCGCTGGATTATGGTGAAAGCCAGAGAGTTCTAGAAAAACATCTACTTCTGTTTCATTGACTAAACAGAAGTCTTTGACTGTGTGGACCACAGCAAACTATGGCAAGTCCTTAAAGAAAGGGGAGTGCCTGACCACCTTATCTCCTGAGAAATCTATATGTGGGACAGGAAGCAACAGTTAGAACTGGATATGGAAGAACTGATTGGTTCAAAATTGGGAATGGAGAATGACAAGGCTGTATATTGTCCCCCTGCTTATTTAACTTATATGTATCATGTGAAAGGCTGGACTGGAGGAATCCCAAGCTGGAATTAAGATTGCTGGAAGAAATATCAACAGCCTCTGATATGCAGATGATGCCATTCTGATGTCAGAAAGTGAGGAGGAGTTAAAGAACCTCTTAATGAGGGTGAAAGAGGAGAGCGCAAAAAATGGTCTGAAGCTCAACATTAAAAAAAAACTAAGATCATGGCCACTGGTCCCATCACCTCCTGGCAAATAGAAGGGGAAGATATGGAGGCAGTGACAGATTTTATTTTTTTGGGCTCCATGAATCACTGCAGATGGTGACAGCAGCCATGAAATTAAAAGATGCCTGCTTCTTGGGAGGAAAGCAATGACAAAACCTAGACAGCATCTTAAAAAGCAGAGACATCACCTTGCCAACAAAGGCCCACATAGTCATAGCTATGGTTTTTTCCAGTAGCGATGTGTGGAAGTGAGAGCTGGACCATAAAGAATGCTGACCGCCAAAGAAACGATGCGTTTGAATTGTGGTGCTGGAGGAGACTCTTGAGAGTCCCCTGGACTGTAAGGAGAACAAACCTATCCATTCTAAAGGAAATCATGCCTGAGTGCTCACTGGAAGGACAGATCCTGAAGCTGAGGCTCCAATACTTTGGCCATCTCGTGAGAAGAGAAGACTCCCTGGAAAAGAACCGGAGATTGGGAAATTGTGAAGGCAAGAGAAGATGGGGACGACAGAGGACGAGATAGTTGGACAGTGTCATCGAAGCTACCAACATGAATTTGACCCAACTCCAGGAGGCAGTGGAAGACAGGAGGGTCTGGCATGCTCTGGTCCATGGGGTCACGAAGAGTCGGACATGACTTAACGACTAAACAACAATGGAACTAATTATTTGGAAATTCATAATAGAAAGTGTTTTACCTAACACATAATTAAATAATGATGCAGTGTTACAAGATGCGATTATCATTGTTTTAAATGGGTCAGTAAGAACTGTCAAATTCATGGAAAATAGTTATTTTAAATGGCTTTAATTGGGTAGATGTGATGCTTTTTCCTTTGTAGCATCTCTGGACAACTTGGTGGTTGTCTGGGGAACAAGACCCCTGGTCGATTCTAACGCAGCAGGACTTTTCGTATATTTTGCTGTGCTGGAGCAATAAGATTGTGGGCAATTCCCAAATGCTACTAGTCAAACAGAAGAACAGTATTGGTCTTTCTACTTCCTCTCCTTCCCTGGATTCCTCTGGTGTATATGAATGATACCCAGAACCTTCTACATTACTGCGGGTGATATTCTTGGAAACATTTGGCCCCCAGTAGCTTAGCTTGAGAGGATCCAGATCTCCAGTTTGAAGAAGTTTAAGAACTTGTTCCAATACGCCATATATGGCAGTGGTCCCCAACCGCTGATCTGCGGCCTGGTGATGGTCTGTGGCCTGAGCCAGACCAGGCCGTGGAGACAGACCGCATGCACTCACCCTCGCAGAGCTTGTTTGCGCATGCATGCACGCTCTAGCGCACTAGTGAGAGCACTGAGCCACCATTTGTGCATGAGAGCGCATGCTCGCACAAGCGAGCGCGTGCCCGCACACGCACTGTTCCACCATTTGTACGTGCGCAAGGGGTGCCCTGCCTTCCCCAGCCGGTCCGCAGGGTGAAAAAGGTTGGAGACCCCTGAATGGAATTCTGAAGCATTTTGTAATTAATCTGGATTGAAGTCAAATTAGAATAATCATTAGGTCTTTGAAAATCTTTCAGTATTTTACAGCTTTTTTTGAATTCTGCCTTTGATTAATTTCTTCTCATTCTTGTTATGTATTGTGTTTTGAGGCTTTGTATGCATTTGATATGGAGAAGTGTACATTAATAGTATGTTTTTCCAGATGTGCACATTTATTTCATCTAATTTACGCATTTTCACCATTGACTAAAGAGTATGTGCCTTGAAAATATGCACACTTTTATTTGAGACACATTTCTTCCCTCAACAAGTTTTGAGGTGCATGAAAAAGTTACTTTTGTTGGTTTGTTCAGTCCAACAATATTCTTTTGGGTTCTCAGCTGGAGTATATTTTAAATGTGTTCTGAAGTTTCTCTGGGTTATGACCTGAGTTTTTAATTTTGGGAAACTTTTGAGTTACCAGTGAATGTAATATTTTAACAGTAATCTCTGAAACTGATAGATTTTGGCATGTACCTAACAATAATTAAATATCAAATAATACATTGCTTTCTCCTTGATGTAAAAATTTTTAAAATGCAGGCATTTAGAAGCAAAATATGCATGTAAATAATCCTTTTTTGTGTATATATCCAGATTCCATGTTTCGTTAAATACTTCTTTTTTTGGAAGCCAGCAGAATTGTGGTTAGAATCAGTTATATACAACAGGAAAGAAATCATTCTGATACTTTATTATGCATTGGCATCAATTAATGTGGCTGTGGAGAGTGGTGGCTGGATTGGAGGGGGAACAGCTGCTAGGTCATGAGTGGGATTTGAAAAGAAAATAGGACTGCTGTAAGAAGGTGTTTGAAGGGTAAGACCTCGAACTGATATGCAAATAAGTCCATATACAGCTAATGCAGTGGGTGTGGAGCTTGTATCAGACCATTAATGGAATCCCAAGTGGTTAGGTCTCCTATTGCCTGATTGGAACCTACTGCCATTATTCTTCCCCCTCTCTTTCTTCCACTAACCACACCAAGTCATTATGTAACTGTAGAAAACAATATCTATCTGCAGTTGCTTGTTTCATTTTTGTGTAACTTCTCATATATTCGAAGTCATCTGGAAAAAAATGTTAAAATGCTTTGACAAAAGGGCAATAATGGGTGATGAGTAGAGATGGGGGTATTCGTATTCTAATACGAATATCTCCGCGTGGCTGGACTTACCAAGTGTCCAGCTCCTGGGGCTGGACTATCCACTCACATGTCCGCCATGGCCCACACTCATCCTTCCAATTGTGCCCACAGTGCTGCTCTCTTCCTGCTCCGCTGGCCAGTTGGCAACCATGCAGGGATGCTCCCTCCCCCTTCCTGGAGTGACTAGCTGAGTGGGAAGAGAGTGGTGCTCTGGGTGCGATTGGAAGGATGAGTGCGTCCACCACCACAGGTGGACCTGTGAGTGGATGGTCTGGCCCCTGGGGCTGCTCCCTCATTAAATCCAGTTGTGCAGGGGTGTTTGTATACGAATCCCCCCATCTCTAGAGTTGAGCTCTGTCATGCTCTTCTTCCCCATAAAGTTATTGGAGCAGTGGTTAGATTATTGTTACCTTTATTTTTAGTTATTCAAGTGAGTCTGTAGATATGCATCCCCCCCCCGCTTATGAAAAAGTGAGTGGTTCACAGTAGTTGCTGCCCTTGTTGGTATGTGTGTAGGAGTACTGCTGGAGAGTGTACCGTCCCCGGCTAGTGAAGGACCAAGAGAGGGAAGGGAAGTAGAGAACAGTCGAGGGCAAGAGGACCAGAAGGAAAGCATGGCCACAGAAAAGGAGACACAAAAGAGCGGGAAGTTTGAAGTTAACTTAGTGGAGGAGCAAGAAGGCACGAAAGGGGTGGAGCAGGAGTTGTCGGTTTGGGAGCGCCGTTTTGAGGTAGAAATAGAGCTGTGGAAGAGAAAGAGGGAGATCGAGAAGTTAAGAGAGTACGAGCAGGTTAAGACCCAGGAGTTATTAAGGGACTTCCCGAACTTAAAGTTAGGAGGGCTGCTTCCCAATCTGCCCCCTCAAGAAGGAAGGGAGTTGAGCTATGAGACTCTTGAGTGGCCCGTAGTGGTCTTCACGAAGAACAAAGGGAGAGGCCGCCAAGTTATTCGACCTGATGCTCGGCACAATACTCCTCCAGTAGAAGGAGATTGGGCAAGGCACCCATGTTGCAACACCATTTGTGTGGTGTGGAGCGCACCCCTGTGGAAACAGACGGATGCAGAGAGATTTGGCCCTGCACCCCTCTGATTTGGTTGGTGAGAGGACAGAGTATGCGTTGGATAGTTACAACTTGTTGCCAGAATTGTTTCCTTGATCCGTTTTCTAATGTTGAATTGCCTGTATCCAATAAAGATGAGATTGTTAAAATTAAGAAGACAACTCCTATGGTACTTCCCGCCCTAAATGAGGAACCATCCAAATCAGAAGCTGAACCCATTCCCACTGGCACCCAACTTGGGGCGGTTCCGACAGCGGGAAACCAGGACCTTACGTGGTGGCAACAGACCATAGAGAAACAAGAGAGGCTAATAGCGAACCTGATGGATCAACAAGCATTACTGACATGGCAACTGATGGAGCGAAAGGAGGAGGAAGGAAAAACCAGCCGAACTCAGGAAGGGCTGAGAAATCCTTGGATTGTGGGACCCGTGCCAATAGGGATACAGAAAATGGAGGCCACAGATGATCCAGAGGCTTACTTGCATACCTTTTAGAGAGTAGCAGTGGCGGCAGGCAGGCTGGCCCATGGAGCAGTGGACTCTGACATTGATTCCGTGTTTAACAGGAGTATTGCAAGAAGTGGTTGATACTTTATCAGCGCGAGAAGCCTCTCAGTATGAAGTGGTGAAAACAGCTATCTTAAGGATATTGAATTTGACAGAGGAAGCCTATCAGAAGAGGTTCCGTGAGCTGAAATTGAAGAGTGGTGTACACCCCTGAACACTAGCTCAAAGAATGAGGGCAAACCTAGTGAGGTGGCTCAAACCTGATAAGAAGACGAAGGAGGAGATCTTAGAAATTTTGGTGATGGAGCAATTAGTTACAACTCTTGTGGGCGGTCTGAAGAACTGGGTCCAGAGAAATCACCCAATAAAGCTGGAGGAGGCGATTCAATTGAAGACTTGTTCGGCAGAAGAGGGCGCTCGTGACAACTTCCTGGCTGGGGAGAAGGGGCGACTACATGAGAAGATGACAACCAGAGGTAGCGGAGCTGCGCCACAAGGAGCTCTTGGCCCGCCGATGCGGCCAAAGCCAGTGCACCCCATAACCATAGATCATTGAGTATTCAAGAATTCTCGGGGAGTGAGGGCAAATAAAGACGATCAGCCAGTTTGCTTCAATTGCGGGCGTTTGGGACATGTGTGCTGTGAGTGCCCCAGCTTGAATTGCTCTTGGGTAGGAGCGGAATCGGGGCAAGTGTGGGGATTGGACAAAGATGGTTGGGTAGTGATGACGTGGGTTAATGGAGTGAAAAAGGCACTCATAGACACTGATTGTGGGAAAACTCTGGTGCGTGACTTGGGGGGGTGAATGCGGGAGAAGAGTTTACTATCCAGTGCATTCATGGTGACTCTGAGTCATATCAGGCTGCGTGGGCAGATGTGCGAGTGGGAGAGGAGAGCAAACGGATCAAAGTAGGTATTGTGCCAGGGTTATCTAGGGAAATGTTGTTGGGGCGTGACTGGGTGGGAACACGAAAATTTGTGCAATTCAAAGAGGAATTGCAAGGGGAAGAAGCTGAACAAACATTTGAAACTGACTTTCTACAGGAGACTTCGAGAGAACAGACAAGGATTGGCAGCAGGACGATGAAATGCTGCAAGAAGCTTTGCATGAAGTGGGAGAGGTAGGGAGTGTACCTGCGGGTGAAAAGGGACTGGAAATGATAGATGGGTTGTTGTACCATGTGGATCAAGAGGGGAATAGGCAGCTGGCAATACCCTCTAAATGGAGAAGAGAAGTAATGAGGCCAGCTCATGATGTTCCAATGGCTGGGCACTTGGCCTTGGAGAAAATGAAAGTTAGGATTTTGCAAAGATTCTGGTGGCCAGGAATGCATAAGGAAATAGAGAATTATTGCAACACATGCCAGCAATGCCAAGTTACCCAGAGGAAACCTCACCCCGGAGCTCCCCTTATACCCATGCCTCTGGTCGACTACCCTTTTGATAGAGTGGGAATTGATATCATAGGCCTCTTGATGAGATCAACAGGGGAGCACACCCACATTTTAATATTGATTGACTACGCCCCTAGGTACCCCGAGGCTATTCCCTTGCGGTCTACTACCGCCTCGGCTATTGCTGAGGAACTGATGCAGATCTTTACCCGCCTGGGTTTCCCTAAGGAGGTACTGACAGACCAGGGTACCAACTTCATGAGTTAAACCTTGAAGGAAATGTGGAAGCTGTTAGAAGTCCACCCGGTGCACACCACAGTTTATCATCCACAGGCAAATGGTCTAGTAGAAAGGTTTAATAAAACTTTAAAAGGAATGCTCAGGTAGCTGGTTATGGAGAAGCCCAAAAAGTGGCAGCTCCTAGTGGCACCTCTCATGTTTGCAATAAGTCCCCCAAGCTTCAACAGGTTTTTCTCCATTCGAGATGATGTATGGGTGGAAACCTAGGGGGTGTTGGATTTAGTAAAGGAAAATGGGAGAGTGGCAGAGATGAGGCCGAGACAGTGGTGAAACACGTAATAGAAATGAGAGAACATCTTCGGAAGGTGGCACAGGTGGCTGAGTCCAAACTTGTTTTGGTTCAGCAGGGACAAAAGAAAAGATATGACCAAAATGTAAGACTTAGGCAGTTCCACCCAGGGCAAATGGTCATCCTACTCTTGCCTGCTGAGAATGCAAAATTGTTTGTTTGCTGGCAAGGACCTTATGAAGTCATCAGGAAGATAGGTGAAGTGGATTACAAAATAAAGATGCCTGACAAGGAAAAACAGAAGGGAATATTCCATGTAAATCTCTTAAAGGAATGGCATCGGAGGGAAGCCTTATGGGGAGAAGTAGAAGAGGAGGATCTAGGACCTGAAGCCCTAATATATACCCAGGGCAGGCTTGATCTTACGCTAGGAGAAGGCTAACAACAGAACAGATAGCTCAGGTGCGGGCTGGCCCTATCATATGAAGGAAACTATAAATAGGGAGGTAGAAGAGATGCTAGAGATGGGAGTCATAGAGCTGTCTAGGAGCCCGTGGAGGAGTTACCCAGTGGTAGTACTGAAGGCTGATGGTAAGGTGCGACTGTGTATAGACTTTCGCAAGTTGAATGAGGTGTCAAAATTTGACGCCTACCCTATGCCAAAAGTAGATGATCTGTTGGAATGACTGAGTCAGGCCAAATTCCTAATGTCTGTAGACCTCACAAAGGGATATTGGCAAATTCCCCTGAGGGCAGAGGACAAAGAGAAGACAGCTTTTGTGACACCTAAGAGGCTGTTCCATTTTTCGCGCATGCCTTTTAGATTGCACGGCGCCGCAGCCACCTTTCAGCGGTTGATGGACCGGGTACTAGAACCTGTCTAGCAATTTGCCAGTGCCTACATATACGATATCCTAATTTATAGCCATAACTGGGAAGACCACTTAAAACATCTGGAGGCAGTATGGGAAGAGCTACGGAAGGCTGGCCTTATGGTTAATCCCAGAAAATGTAGAGTGGCGAGGCAGGGAGTAACCTACCTAGGATATCAAATTGATCGAGGAAAAATACAACCCATGCCAGAGAAGGTAGAGAAGATAATCAATTGGAAAACACCTAAGAATAAGAGGGAGGTGCAACAATTCTTAGGTTTAGCCGGCTACTATAGGCAATTTGCTCCCAGTTTTGCAGAAATCACGGCGCCCTTGACCAATTTAACACGCAAAAAGGCCCCTGGGCGTTTGAACGATTGAAAACCATTGTCAGTGAGTTACCCAGCAGGTACACCCCTGATTTTAGTAGGCCCTTTTTGGTACAAACAGATGCCTCAGAGCGTGGAATAGGAGCTGTATTGGCTCAAGATTATGAGGGAGTGGAATATCCCATAATGTATTTAAGTAAGAAGCTGTTCCCGAGGGAACAAAAGTATTCTACCATTGAGAAGGAGGCCTTTGCAGCCAAATGGGCAATATAGACCCTGCGGTATTATCTTTCAGGGGCACCTTTCATCTTGATCACTGACCATGCTCCTTTACAATGGCTAAATCGGATGAAGGATTGTAATCCATGCCTTACCCGCTGGTACTAAGTTTACAGCCTTATGCCTTTGAAGTCAGGTATAAGAAAAGATTGGCACATGCTAATGCCGATTATTTTTCTCGACAGGGGAAATGGGAAGATGAAGCGACAACAGAGGAGACGGCCCACTCGTCGGGGGGGGGCATGTGTGAAGGAGTACTGCTGGAGAGTGTGCCGTCCCCTGCTAGTGAAGGACCAAGAGAGGGAAGGGAAGTAGAGAACAGGCAAGGGTGAGAGGACCAAAAGGAAAGCACGACCACAGAAAAGGAGACACGAACGAGCGGGAGATTTGATGTTAACTTAGTGGTGGAGCAAGAAGGCGCGAAAGGGGTGGAGTAGGAGTTGTCAGTTTGGGAGGAAAGTATAAATACCCACGGTGAGCGTCGTTTTGAGGTAGAAATAGAGCTGTGGAAGAGAAAGAGGGAGATCAAGAAGTTAAGAGAGTACGAGCAGGTTAAGAGTATGGGGTGAGGCTATCCCTGTACAGACATAATATGCTTGATAGCACTTCTGATTTGTCCATAATATATTTGACATAAATCTGATTTGTCTGAATGTGAAGGCTTTCTCGTTATGAAAAGTCTTCATATTTTGACAAATTAGAATTGCGTCAAATGTATTCTGGACAAATCAGAAGTGCTATCAAGCATATTATGCTTGTACAGGGATAGCCTCACCTCATACCAACAAGGGCAGCAACTACGTACTTTGAACTAGTTATTTCTTAATAAGTTATGAAATTGTGGGGTTAGATTCTAGGACCCTGCAAGGAAATGTATGGGTTAGTTAGCACTAGCAAATGCTGTCCTGGGTCCTGTTCAATGATGCTTCTCACCATTGCTTTAGGATTAAAATTAACGCCAGAGATTAAGGAAAGTAGCTCAATAGTTTTTAGGTTATATTTCATAATATTATGTATGGAAACTGGCTGGATAGCTCAGTGGTTTAGGTATCTGGCTGTGGAGCCAGAGAATGAGAGTTTCATTTCCTACGGTTCCTCTTGGATGTAGAGCCAACCTGTGTAACCTTGGGCAAGCTGCACTGTCCCAGGTCATCTCCAGAAGAAGGGATGGTTAACCACTTCTGAGTTTTCTCTACCTTGCAAACCCTGAAAAGAATTGACATGATCTCAGTTGATTATTATTGTTGTTATGAATGGTGCTGTATCTATAAAGCCAGAAATTAAAGCAAGCTGTAACTTGGTTTCTTGTCTTTGGCCTACTTAATTTTGGTCATCCTACTGTCACCATCTTTTATTTCAGCTATACAGTGCTTCAATAACACCCTTGCCACAAGTGACTAAGTTATTTGAAACCTAAACTGCTGTGCACATTTGAGTTGAGAAAGACATGCACATTTTCTTTTCTGAGTGAAGAACATTTATTGCTCAGTTGGCAATACATTATTCTTACTCTTGTTTATTTAATATACAGTGGAACCTTTACTTACAAACTTAATCCATCCCAGAAGATGTTTGTTAGTTGAAATGTTTGTAACTAAAAGCAAAATTTCCCATATGAATGCATTGAAAACTGATTAATCCATTCCGGCTGTTTTTGGTAGAGGCAAAATTTTGCGAACGGAGCTGTTCGTAAGTTGAAATGTTCGTAGGTAGGGACATTCGTAAGTAGAGGTTCCACTGTATACCCCATCTTTCCTCCAGAAGTCTGTTATATCCCTTGACAAAGGTCTGGAAGGGCTCAGGGTAGCATTTTTGTAATATATGTATTACACACACACACACACACACACACACACACGAGTGGTACCTCGCAAGACGAAAATAATTCATTCCGTGAGATGTGTCGTCTTGCGAAGCACGATTTCCCATAGGAATGCATTGACATTTAATGTGTTCCTATGGGCAAAAAAAGTCAGAACAAAGTCACTTACCAGGTAGGCTGAGCCCCGCTAATCATGGTGTCTTGGTAGCCCCAGAGACCAAAGAGTGTCTGTAACAATGGCCTGGAATGCCGGTGGTGGCAGTGCGGGAATGCGTGCTAAGGAGAAGCAAGTCCTCACCGCCTTGCAAGTGCTGTCAAGCCGGTCCCGGTTTTTCATGGAGCTGCTCCGGGCAAGCGCCCCCGGGATCCATGGGGACCCGCCCGGGAGATTGTTGTGTTAGGGGGGGGAGGAGGAGGACGCGGGGTCCCCTGTGGTGGATTGGGCCCTCCAGCTTGGCCAAGCCACTGTGACAGTGGCTTGCAGGCTGCATGCCTCCTGCCCGTGGGGAGCCCCCTGAGGAGGCAAAAGCCAGCCTGGACCATCCTTGCCCTGCAGTGGCGGTGAGGTCTAGCTGGCCAGGAAAGAAGCAATGCCACGGCGCAGAGGTGACTCACTCGCTCTGCCAGTTGGACTCAAACATCCAGGGGAGAAGCCCCACATGTGCCAAAGAGGCAGAAGCAGATGAATGCAGCGGGCGGGGGGCGGGGCGGCGCACGGGCCTTCAGACCGAAGAGGAGCTCGAGCTCCTCTCCCGGATGTCCGGACTGAAACATCCGTTGTTACAGACGCTACCAAGGCACCATGAGGAGCGGAGCTTGGCCTACCTGGTAAGTGACTTTTTCTGACTTTTTTTTCACCTATAGGAACAATTAATTAAATTTCAATGCATTCCTATGGGAAACCACGCTTCGCAAGACAAAAAAATTCACAATAAGACACGTGTAGCGAGTCATCAAAAACATTGCAAAACGCTTTTGTCTTTCAAGTTTTTCATTGTGCGAGGCATTCATCTTGCGAGGTACCACTGTATTACAATAAATGATATATAGTGGTGCCTCGCAAGACGATTGCCTCACGGGACGATTAATCTGCAAGACGATTGGTTTTTGCAATCGCTGTGGCGCTTTGCAAGACCATGTTTTCTATGGACGACTTTCACAAGATGACCATTTTTCCCCATTGGAACGCATTAAATAGATTTCAGTGCATTCCAATGGGGAACCGCATTTTGCAAGACAATGTTTTCACAAGAACGACGTTTTTCACGGAACGAATTAACGTCTTGCGAGGCACCACTGTATATAGTGGTTTATGGTAACAAAATAGTAATTAACAAATAGACTTGAAGTTGCATATTTTTAAATATTGTTTCATTTACAACATCATACTGTAGGCCTTGCATTATTTCTGAATTGTGTTCAAAACAAGGACTGAAGTAAATTTTATGAAAACTGTAAGAGTCAGTTTTGAGATTTGTATGTCTTTTTAATGAGGTTACTCCAGGTCCTAGAGAGTTCAGTAGTGCAACTAGGATAATAGGGCTTAGGCAGGAAATGGTTTGCACCTTTGTCCCTATGCGCTTTGCTGCCTTCAGGAGAGTCAGCCGCTAGGACTGTTTGATGTCGGGATAATACCTTCCATGCATTTAGCAAAATCCTATTGAATGTTTCTCCTGTTTCTTTACGGATTTGTATGTGCTGTTTTGTAATTATAAATTAGTAGAATATAACATTTTGCTAAAATTACTGTTTGTTAACTTTTTTGTAAACTGTCTTGGGACTGTGGTCAAAACATGGAAAAAATATAATATTTATAAAGTTGTTCTTAAATGTTGCACATTTTCTGTGAACATTTTTTTCTGTGTGCTCTGCCAAGTTAAGCCTTGTGCATGAGCCCAGAGAGAGATGCCTCTTGACATAAACATCCACATAAAGTGGATGTTGTAAGAGGCTAGCCAAGGTCAATAAGAGAAAGCTCTGAACATCTTGAAGAATGAGTAAGATTAAATATTATTAATAGAAACAAGGACCGAATCCTGGTAAGTAGTTTTTGGTTACCCTCAAAAGTAAGAGGTACAGTATATGAAGGGAGTGGTAGCTCTTGCCTAACCAAACTGTTGCTTTGTGGGCATCTTTTGGATTTCCTTAATGCAGAACGGGTATTTTTATATAATGAGGAAGGTATGGATGGAGTCAATTTCAGAAGGTGTCAATCATACTGTTATTATTATTGATTAATACTGTAGCCCTATCTTTGCAGGAATTGGAATGGATACTTGTGTTATCCCTTTAAGACATGGAGGACTGTCTTTGGTTCAGACAACAGATTATATCTATCCCATTGTGGATGATCCATATATGATGGTAAGTTGCCTGAATATTATTTTGAGTCAGGGGATGGGGGCTGAAAGGAGGAGAGGGGGTTATTGGCTGCCTTAAAGATCAATGATAGACTTGTATTATTTGAGTCTACTCTAAACTTTTTCAATAATTATTGGAACAGTACAAGTTCAAGAGTCACGTGATGGCAGTTTTATTCCCCGTTAGAAATAGAGATCTAGATTTGAATTACAGTGGTGCCTCGACTTACGACCATCCCTACTTACGACTATCTCGAGTAACAACCAGCTCCGGCCGCAAAATTTTGCTTTGACTTTTGGCTGGAGCTTCGAGTTACTGTACAACCAGGAAAGGGCGGGGGGGAAGCGGGAAATTCAAACCGTTGGTGGCGAAAAGGCTGCTTCTTTGTAGCTCTTTCGCCTGAACAGTTAGGGAAAGGGATGCAGTGACGGGGGGAGGCGATGGTGGAGGTGTTACCACACCTGATGGTGGGATCTCAGGCCTCGGCGAGGGGGCCCCTGATCCCAGCTCCGCCCAACTGGGAGGACCCTTCCTCTGGGACCTGGGATCAAGGGGTCCTCTGCCCCCATGCCGAGGCCTGGGACTCAGCAGCAGCAGCGGCCCTGTGGAGGGTGGCGAGAAAAGTCAGGGAGAAAAGGCGGCAAATTTAAATTGTTGGTGGCAAAGAGGCTGCTTGTTGGGGTGGCTGCATGAGGCCTCAACGCTCCTCGACGCCCTCCGCAGGTCACTGTGGCGGGCACCAGCAGCAGCATTGGCCCACGGAGGCCATCGGAGGAGGCTTGGGACTGCCCGGTAAGGTAAGGTGCCGGTTTTTGGTTTTTAAAAACTGTTCTGGGTGGGTTTTGCAGGGCTGGGGGGGTTATGATTACAGACCAGTAGCTTTAACATCTGTTGTTATGAAATGTTTTGAGAGATTGGTGCTGGATTACATTAAGGCTAGTCTTCCACCTTCTTTGGACCCATGGCAATTTGCATACAGGAAAAATAGATCTACTGATGATGCTGTGTCCATTGTACTCCATACTGTATTGAGCCACTTAGAACATCAGGGAACTTATGCGAGGCTGTTGTTTGTGGATTATAGCTCTGCTTTTAATACCATTCTACCAAATAGGTTGTTTTTTAAAATGATCAACCTGGGATTACCTCAGGAGATATGCATGTGGATAAAGGATTTTCTGACAGATAGGCCACAGTCAGTAAGGATGGGATCTCACCATTCTTCTACCCTGGTACTAAGTACAGGAGCTCCCCAGGGCTGCGTGCTAAGTCCCTTCCTCTATTCCCTGTACACACATGATTGCACCCCACTGTATAACACCAATGCAATTATTAAATTTGCGGATGATACGACAGTGGTGGGGCTCATAAATAAGAACAATGAGTCTGCTTATAGAAAGGAAGTACAAAGGTTGATACTTTGGTGTAAAGAAAATCATCTCACACTTAACATCAAAAAAACTAAAGAACTCATAATTGATTTTAGGAGGAAGAGATATGTACATTTACCACTGTACATAAACGGTGAGGAAGTGGAGAGAGTTGGTAGTTTTAAATTTCTGGGTACTTACATCTCAGAGGACCTCTCATGGACTATAAATGCCAACATGCTAATGAAGAAGGCACAGAAGAGGCTGTATTTCCTGAGAATGCTCGGCAAGTTAAATTTATCTCAGCATTTGCTTCTGTCATACTATCGTAGCACCATTGAGAGTGTCCTAACCTATGGCATTCTGGCATGGTTTGGGAGTAGCTCTGTAGCGGACAAAAAAGCTCTACAGAGAACCATTAAAATTGCCCAGAATATCATCGGGCTCCAGCTACCAACCCTGGATGACATCTTCACATCCCGCTGTCTAAGGAAATCACATAGCATCCTGAGAGACTCTTCCCATCCTGCTTATAACTTTTTTGAACTGTTACCATCTGGCAGAAGATACAGAACAATTAAGACTCGGACCACACGTTTTCTCAATAGTTTTTATCCCAGAGCTATAATTGCAATTAATAATGAGCTTAAAGACCACCAGTAGTGAATAATTAGTTGGACTGTGTAACTTGGCCTGCGGTGTAGATGTTTGTATTTTTAGTGGGGGACTTTTAGTGGGTGGGGAGTGTTTGGGAATTTTGTGTGTGCATGTGTCTGGTCTCTGGGTGTCTGTGAATTTCGTTGTATGTGTATATACTTACAATGACAATAAATTATTATTATTATTATTATTATTATTATTATTATTATTATTATGTTTCTGTGGTGTATTGTTGTTTGTTTTTTGGTGATTTTTTTTTACAGTCCCAGCATGGGGCTTGCTCTGTTTATTTTTATTTTTTTGGGGGGGGGTATTTTATTTGGCTGGAATGGATTATTTGCGTTCCCATGCATTCCTATGGGAACGTATGCTTTGATTTACGACCATTTCAACTTATGTTACATCTTCTGGAAAGGATTATGGTCATAAATTGAGGCACCACTGTATGTAGGTCTGGGATACTTTGAATTAGAATTGTATTACATCAAAACAGTTCTTGACCTCTTCGCTGTTTTTGCTCTACAACTGGCTGCCACCATCAAAAGAATCAATATATGTATATTAAACATAATGGTAGATGTTGCCTGAAGCTGGTATAATGTGCTATAGTGGTTCTTGCTACTTGAAAGACAAGCTGTTGTTAAATTTGAAGAGGAGATTTCATTGGTAGTGGAAATTGCAAGATACCAATGTCAACCAAAGTTTTAGCCTTGGAGTAGTCCGTCTTTGGATTACAGCTCCCGCAAACAAATACTACCATATGTTATGATGCAGATTGTAGTTCAGATGTCGAGGGCTCTAGCCATTCACACAGTTATGTATCAAATGTTTCTGTTACTTATTATTGGAAACAACGTTTGTTGTGTTTACTTTGGTATATGATGACTCAGTTTTTAATGTGTGTAACTTGGAAATTACTTGTAATCTATTATAGCTATTTAGACTAAATGAACAATACTTATTTAGTTGTTTCTGGGACATGTTTGAAATCCTTGTTTGTGAGGGAATGTTGATAAAGCCATGTGTTTTGACCACTTCTGTTTAATTCGGAAGTGTTGATGTCATATTTCCCACAGCTGTTTTGCTGAGTCTCTGTTGTTTAAATGAAGGAAAATAGTTCATGAACTCCAAAGTCAGGGTGGATAAAAATCAATGATTAATTTTTTTAAATTGGTTTAAATCATGATTTAGATTTTAAAATTCAATGTTTTTATTTAAATCATTAAAAATCCAATTTTTAAAATTTAAATTGTGATTTAAACCAGTTTGATGTAAATCCACCCTAACCAAAACAATGTCAAAATTACTGATACATTAAACAGAGGAGTCTCAATAGGCAGGCTGTATTCTTGTATTTCATATAGAGTTCAGTCTGTGGGGTAATGCCATGAACTTCAAAGAGTTGTGCCCACTCAGTGCAAGTAACTACCTTGAAGCCCACATTTTTGGGAGAAAGGTGGGGTGTAAGTCAAGTAATACATCCTGTTTCCAGATAATAATTGATGGCAGGAGTGGGCAGTTTCCAGAGGCCCAAGGGCTATACATGCCCATCCTGTGGACCTTGGATGTTTGCACCTGCTGTCCTATACCAAAATGGAAAACAAAACAAAAAACTTTCAGACATGGGGTTTTTAAACTGAAAAGCCAACTTGCACCCTCTAGTGGTCAGAAATACATTTTAAAAAATTAAACAATTGGAGGTGTGACAGAAGAGTGCAATGGGAATCTTGGAGCCATTTACCCCCATAATACTTTGGGTGTGTCATGGGTGCTGTGGAGCAGATGTTGTCCACCCCAATTTATGTTAAGAACAAATACAATAATATCCAACATGTTTAATGTCGAGACAATGCCATGTACATTTAAAATGTAATGATTAATAAAATGCATCTATTTGTATTCCACTTTTGCCCCAAGTTGCTATGGGCAGTGTATACAGAGTGTCTGCATGTCTCCTTTTAACCTCACAGCAAGCTGGTGAGTGGTGAGGTAGCTAAGATAGTTTGCGTGGGATTGCATCAGTGTCTCCTGACGAGCTTCATGGCTGTATAAGAATTTATGCTGGGATCTCCCTTGTCTGACACTTTGCCCATTAAATGAGGGGTGAGGGAATATATTGTGGGGGATGTCATCCAGTTTAGCAGCCTTTTATATGCTGGATTGCATTGGGGCATATGCTGCCCCTGAATAGCATCAAGACACTGTCTAGAAAACCAGATGGAGCTTGCCACCTGACACTTGTCTTGGAAAAGGGACGTGGTGGCGCTGTGAGTTAAACCGCAGAAGCCTCTGTGCTGCAAGGTCAGAAGACCAAGCCGTTGTAAGATTGAATCCACGCAACGGAGTGAGCTCCCATCGCTTGTCCCAGCTCCTGCCAACCTAGCAGTTTGAAAGCATGCAAATGCGAGTAGATAAATAGGTACCACCACGGTGGGAAGGTAATGGCATTCCATGTCTAGTCGCACTGGCCACGTGACCATGGAAACTGTCTATGGACAAATGCTGGCTCTGCTGCTTGGAAACTGGGATGAGCACTGCCCCCTAGAGTCGGACACGACTGGATTAAATGTCAAGGGGACCCTTTACCTTACTACTTGTCGTGGAGCTCTAGTTTTGCTTCTCCTGCCCTGTATTTGTTGTATTGTCAGAGCTTAGGCAGTGCCTGAAAACATGGCTGAGAACACAGCCACTTCCTCTCATTAATTCCAAGGTGGGCAGATGTAAGAAGTTGAAATATATTTCATTCCCAATCTGCACAGTTTGTAACCAAACCATATCTCTACATACACTTGCATCTTCTACCTGTATCCTCAATTCAGTACTCTTCCGGGGGGGGGGGGGATCCAGTAGATGCTAACATCAGGCTTGACTCAACAGTATGGATGCATATTCCGTGTTGGTAGTGGCAGCTGCCATCACCATCAACTCAGGTGCTTTTGGCTCATAGTATTACTGTCATTGTATTATGATGATGTATACTGTAGCAAGCAATATACTAAAACAGGGGTCTCAAACATGCGGCCTGGGGGCCATTCGCGGCCTGCCGGATGATAGTTTGTGGCCCCCGCCTTGCCTGCCCCCCCCCGAAGCGCCCACGCGTCCTCTGCTGTCAAGAGTAAAAAAAAACCTCGCCTCGCTCACCGGCTCTCTCCCAAGACAGCACCTCTTGCACCTTCCATCCAGAACTGCAGCCGGCCCGTCTGTCTGCCAGCTGGCAAGCTGCAGTTCTAGATGAAGGGTGCAAAAAGGCGCTGTCTTTGGGGAGAGCTGGCCAGCGAGGCACACTGCCGGCCCTTTTCCCCGAGCACCCAAATCACTGCCGAGCGATGCCTGAGAGTGGAGCTCGCTCCCGACACGTCCTTGAACAGCGCCTCCAAGCCGCCAACAGCACCTGCCACCACCTCTTCCGGGGAAGCGGCTCTCTGGCTCTCTTTTTCTCTCAGCACCCCCAGCACCAGCCCAGCCAGTGGGGGAAAAACAAAATATGCAGTTTCCAGTCACAAGACCATGCACATGGCCTTTCGTGAGATCACATCTGGATGCATTGTGACATCAGATACACCACATGTAGTTTGTTTACACCGGACACCACATTTTGATAGGTACTAGGTCCAGGAAACTACTTCAGTATGAGATACTGTGTCACCTGATGAAAGCAGTAAACAGTACAGTAGTCTTTGTACCTCTTACTTGGAAAAATTGTAATTCTGATAAAAGTTTCATGACATCATTTATATATAGGTTGAAGAGCAGTGGGGCTGAGATTTAGTCATGTTGAATTCTTTTGAGGTTTTGAGTACCGTATTTGGTAAGTTAGGCAATTGGTTATCATGAATGTTAAATCTGATCCTTAAAGTGATAGCAGTGTAAATGTCTATGATTCAATGTACTGTAGTATCTTAATATCTAATACTGAATTTTATTCATGAATAATATTTTGGGATGGAATCATATACAACTTTGAGATCCATATGTGCAACATACAGGTACTCAGTAACCCCTACCTCCAACATCCGGAGGAGATGTCTTGCATACTGTTATATGATAGCATCAAACACACTTACTGGTCTATAATTGGCTAAGTCAGTTTATTTCCCTTTCTTATAAATGAGAACAACAATTGAGGAGGTCCAGACTTTGAGAGACATTTAGTGTGGGCAAATTAAATGGCTGAGGTGGTGCCCGCCAGTCCTGGAATGTTTCCTGGGGTTTTTATTGTTTTTAATGAATCTTAATGTAACTACAACCTTGTTTCTGTTTGTTTATGGATGAGTTTCAGTTTCTCTAGCCTAGTGAGGTTGACAAAACCCTTGGAGAGGTAAAGACTTCCACATTCTGCTAGACCCATGTCCTCCCTGGTTTATAAAATCTGCCACAAAGGGACTGATCAAACGGGTAGGAGGAGTGATAAATGCCTTCTTGCAACAGGGTACGATTCCAGCATGCTTCAAAGGAAGCAGTAGCAAGACCATTGTTGAAAGAGACCTCCTTATTGGAAGGCTAATTAAAATAACTCAGGGTAACACATTTATGAAAGATTTCAACTTCAGAATTTGAGAACCACTGCCAACTGCAGTAAACAGTAGTAGGTTAGATAGACCAATGTCTGACTTAGTATAAAGCAGCTCCTAATATATTTATATATTAAAAGGCATCTTGAAAATACATATTTTTTACTCTATTACAAGTTAGTGCCATAACTCTGTGTGATGTAGTAGATCAGTGGTTCTTAACCTTTGTTACTCGGATGCTTTTGAACTGCAACTCCAAGAAACCCCAGTCAGGACAGCTGGTGGTGAAGGATTCTGGGAGTTGCAGTCCAAAACTCCTGAGTAACCCAAGGTTAAGAACCAGTGTAGTAGATAAATCGATGGATGGGGATTCAGGCAACATTTGTTTGAATCCCTGCTCTGCCATGGAAGCCCACTGGGAAGGGGAAGGGAGTGGAACTGATGAAACCACTACTTAATTTTCGCACTTACTTAGAAAGTCCTATTAGGAACGCTAGAAGTTGCTTCTGACTTGACAGCACATCATATAACGTTATAAAATAGGACTGGTTGTGTTTGGGAAAGATGGTAGAAGATTGCGCAAAAATACAGTGAAGTGGAACTTAATTTTATGGTTTTAATCAGTCAGAAAAATACTTTGTATAGGGAAGATTAATTAATCAGGTTTAAATGCAGAAAATTTAAAAAGTTTTGTGGCCAGAATCCTGTTGATTAACTACACTAACATGAAGTTCAATGGCATAAATTGTAGTCAAATTGCTGCAAGCTAATAAATTGCTGCTAGTACTTGCCATGCTACTCGTGTGAGTTAGTTCTTGATTAGGGTTACAGGAGGCAACTCATGAACAAGAGAGCAGGTACTGTTCATGACATTTCACTTTCACCAGTGTAACTAACCAATAGGTTTCTGATAATCAATTCAAATGTTGAGGAATTCTATTTCTAGTAGTATTCATGATGACAGTAGATTCCAAAGTGATGTGATATCAATTGACTTAAAAAGATTTAGACAGATGCAGGTAATCAATCTGTTTAAAGATAAACAGAATGACCTGAAAAAAAGACAGTCTAAGGCTAGTTTAGATCCTTTGCAAATTTAAAATAAAACCACAAGTCATGGTCCAACTGTACATAAGGTTAAGCTAGTTTCTCTTTGGCCTACTGAGCAGTAAGAGCTAAATATTATCTGAGGTGAGGCCCATGATACAAGGCAGAATTGTGTTTGTTGTTATGTGCTGTCATGTTGCTCCCAATGTTTGGTAATCTAGTAGGGGTTTTGAGGTACATAAGATGTTTGAGAAGCATTACCACTTCTGGTGAGTTACCATAGCCAGTGAGTTTTTGTGGCCAAAGGGATTTCGTGGCCAAAGACAGATCTCCTAAGTTCCAGGTCAACACTGATGTTTAACCTTCAAGCACTTCAAGATTTAATTCAGGTTAACAACTGTCTCACATTCTTACCCTCACTATTCTTGCTTACACTCACCTCTTTATTTTCTCTATCTGTCTCTCCGTTGCTAACATTTAAATTCCTTGGCTTATATTATTTGGAAAAGCAGCATGTACTCTGATGGTGTTTTAAAAGCATTTTAAATTTTTGTATTCTCCTTTACAGGGACGTATAGCCTGTGCCAATGTTCTTAGTGATCTTTATGCCATGGGGGTCACTGAGTGTGACAACATGTTGATGCTTCTCGGGATCAGTAATAAAATGACAGACAGAGTAAGTTCATTTAAAGAAGATTATGGAAACAAACTGTGGTAATGTATTAATTTTTGGTTCCTCTGTAGTGTCCAATTTTGCCAACAAAATTAGGCTGTAAAATGGCCTCACTTTTATTTAACAAATGGCATGTTTTATTTAGACAGGACCTACGCTCCTTGCACACCTTGTTTACAGATAAATGATTCACACTTCCAGAAACATAAATCTGCTTACAAAGTTCACAGGAAAGATGCCTTGTGAAAATGGCATTTTAAAGTGAAAGCAGTAGTTTGGTTGGTTTTTCAACGGCACTTCCAAATTTCAGCAGCATAATTGATGTGGCAGGGCGACACATAAATGATGGTTGGTGTACAGGTAGCCAATAGGCAGCATGTGACCCATGTTTGTTGTAAAGTATTAATGTTGCATAGTGAACAATGTAAATTGTATTTCAAGCATCTACAAGAATTGTTCATGTTTTCTGTATCTGGATCCTCTCCTTCAATCTGTTGGCTGGGAACAATCCTAGGGAAAAAAAGCCTTAAAACCTTTTTCTTCTTCTGATGTAGTTATGTGTTCAAGAATAAACATTTCCTCATTTCTTATTGTGCATTATCTGAGGCTTACAGGTTTTTCCAAATCCTAACACAGTGGTGCCCCGCATGATGACAATAATCTGTTCCAGTGAAATCGTTGTAAAGCGAAATTGTCGTAATACGAAAGTAAAAAACCCATTGGAATACATTAAAAACCAGTTAACGCATTCCAGTGGGGGAAATACCTGCTCATTTTGTGAAGATCCTCCATAGGGGAAGCCATTTTTTATCACTGTCTTCCAGAAATAGGTCGGAAAATGGGGAGCCATTTTGAAAACCCAACGATCAGCTGTTTCTAATCGTCATGCAGCGAAAAAACGATTCCGGAAGCAGGGAACTAGTCATTGTTAAGCGAAAAAAACCCATAGAAAAATCATTTTGCGATCGCTATAGCGATTGCAAAAAACTCATCGTTAAGCGATTTCATCGTCAAGCGGGGCACCACTGTACAATCTTATTCTTTTGCATACTGGGAGGTAGTTTTATTTCTTATTATTCCAGGATTATTGTGTTTAGATGAAATCTAATTTTGTTGTAGAAATTAAATTACAAATGATGTTACAACTTTTGTGCAGGCTTTTACCACTCACTCCAGAATTGAAGTAGGGTAAGGAATACCTTTTCTCATACAGCCCTTTGAAATGTACATAATGTCAGGCAATTTACATTGATCAGGAGTTTAAATATTTGCCTGTCAACCTACATTTTTTCAGTTTTACATCACTACTATAGCACTGATTTGCTCTATCGTGGGGTAGATCCGGTGAAGCTATTTTATGAACTGGAGTCTTTCTATTTGTAGAAAGAGTTCTGATCCAACAGATAGTTCCACAAATGAAGGTGGAGGAAATAATGTTTGCCTATTTTCCATTCAGCTCCCCTTCCACGTCTCCTCCACTGCTATTGGAATGTTCTTTAACCCATTTGTGGAGGCAGAGAGCAGCAACATGTTTCAGTGGAGAAAGAAATGATAAATATTGTCACTCTGCTTTTGTTTGTGGCCACCTGAAACAGCCTGTTCCTTGAGCAAAACACATGCATTTCTGCCTTTGACCAATATCTTTATTCTGAAGAATCTTGCCAAGCTTTAGAAAGGTATAAGATTTAATGTACTGAAATGTTATGATCTTTTTATGTTTATCTGTAGAAGTTATTGGAAAATATATCTCAACTGTTTTGAAAGAATGGTAAAGAAAGATGGCATTCTGATTTTGTAGGAACATTTCTGAGGCGGTAGTTTATAAGATCAAGTGTGTGACATGTGTCTTTAAGGGTGCATGAGGCCTCCTCTTCCTGGATCTTAGAGTTCTATCACCCCACATACACTCTGAGAATTAATAAACTGGTTCCAAACACCCATCTACACTCTCTCTGGGGTTCATGGGCAATTAAACACGGCTACCAGAGCATTCAATGGCTACCAAGGCATGCCGGTTCCCAATTTAAAACATTGTTGGGGACAAGTGAGGATTGCAGAGAAGGAATGTAGCCTTCTAAGATCTAGGAAGGGGTGTACTTGGTCCCTAGAGTTCTATAGGTTGTCCTTCCCTGCTTTAAATGAATGAAGCAGTTGCCCATTTGTATTTCTGATGCCCTCATAAAAGAGGGATTTTTTTTCCCTTATTGATTAGCCATTGGATTTTTCTACTTTTTTTTTAACCTGTAGGAAAGAGACAAAGTAATGCCTTTAATCATCCAGGGATTCAAAGATGCTGCAGAAGAAGCAGGAACATCAGTGACTGGCGGTCAAACAGTGTTAAATCCATGGATTGTTTTAGGAGGAGTAGCCACAACAGTGTGTCAGCCTAATGAATTTATAATGTGAGTTGAAGTGTTCAGTCCAATGTAAAAGGGGTTGAAAAAGATTAGAAGGTTTAGCTGCTCCATAAATTGGGATTGTTTCCCATTATATAAAATGTTAATTGTGGGGAATTAAAACATTTGACTCTGGGCTTGGGTTCTTGGATATTAATGACATACATGTCATTGTGCAATCCTGTGCATGTCTACTTGGAAATATGCCTCAGCCTTCAATAGGATTTATTGCCTGGTAAAGGTCTTTAAGATTGCTACTTCAGAAAAAATTAAAATAGGAAAAAAAAAAAACGCCTTTCTAAAAAACTGCAGAACTCTGGTGTTAAATTCTACAACTGGATACTAATTGATCATGTCTGTTATTAATTTTTTTTGTGGGGGGGGGAATTAAATTACATGTTTCAGTGATTCCTGCACAGTTGTGTTAACAAACAATTCTGCAGTGGCTGTTACCATGTACCATATAGTGACCATTAATGATACAAAGTAAAGCATTCCTTTCCATCCAGACTTGGAAGACTGTGTCATTATGCATTCTTCTGTAATTTCAATTGTTGGTTCTGAGGTTTGATGACCTGCTATTTTGGGTATTCACACCAAAGTGATGATTACATTGAGGTTCCATCACTTTACATAGAAAATGTCTTGAAAGGAATGCAATTTCCTTTTGACTATAAGAGCAGAGATGCTAGTAGGGAAGCTTGATACAAATAAGATACATGATTGCATATAGTTTGAAAAGCTCTTTTAAATTGAACATCTGCAAATATAGTGAGCTACCCACAGACATTTGAATACTGTAGATGAGTTTCGCCCAATTTATGCCTCTCAAACTGACTGATGTCCACAGATTGCTTTTAGAAAATCTTTTTTTTTAAGTGCAGCTTTTTGATACTGTTGCCTATGCTCTGTAGGGTGGCAGGTGGGAAATAATCACATCGCACGTGCCATTTCTTAAATCTGTGGGTGCTTTATTTGCAGGCCAGACAATGCAGTACCAGGAGATGTACTTGTGTTAACTAAACCCTTGGGGACACAAGTTGCAGTAGCTGTCCACCAGTGGCTAGATATTGTAAGTAAGTTGGTCTGGATATGGTTGGGCTGAAGGGTCGGAGAAATGTGAGGGATTGTTTTTGAATCACTGAACCTTTAAGATGTGTCCATAGGTGATTTTGCCTCAGTGAAAATGCTTGAACTCCTGCTCCAATTTTCTATTGCTCTCCATAATCCTTGTAAGTCTGCTCTTGTCAAAAGAAATGGTTCCTTGTGGTTTTAGGGATGTTGAAGAGTAGAGTGCAATATGCTACGGAAAAGTTGTAGTTAAGTTGGAGAGACAGGTCAAGAGTGAGCAGTTTGTCTTGTATGGGTGAAAGGACTTTGCATTAAAGCAAAGTAGCCCAGTCCTCACATCCTTTTGGATATTTTCTTTCCTCTGATGATTTTGCTTGCTGAAAGATACCAAGAGCGATAATGTGGTTTGCAGCATTCTACTTTCTCATGTGGAGACATGATCACACAATTCAGGCATATTACAAATTTTAAAATTCTCTGGCATTAGGAAGTTAAATCACTCTGATCTTGTGGCTGCTTGAATTATCTGTCTGTGATTGGGTACTGAATACTTGTAGACTAATTGAATCCAGAATCTTTTTGTTTTAAGGTTGATTTGGACACATCATTGATGGATTTCTCCTTCCACTCCCATGCAGATCTCCATACTTGATGTGTTCCTTCATTCATCATTTTACCTGGAAATTCTAGTTGTAGCTGTAATTATATGTGACTGACATCTGGATAAAATTTTCATGATTGTGTTGAATATCTTGAATATCTCAAAATAGTTATTAGTTCGAGCACTGATGTAAGTGCACAAGATTGTAGTTTTATTTTGTTCTCTGCAGCCTCAAGACTGGTTTTTGAAAATTATTAGGCATACAGTGGCTTATGTCTCTTGCTACAGAGCCAGAGGTTGGGAGATAGTTCCTCACTGTGCCTCCTTGAGAAGGGCTGGACTCGATGATCCATAGGGTCCCTTCCAGCTCTGCAGTTCAAAGGTTATTATTATATAAATAGCACTTGAAGTGACTGTAATAGCAGTAGGAATGAGTCAAACCCCTTCAAACAGCCAAGACAGACTAGAGGTTTTCCCTAATGTCTCCTAAGGGACACTAATGCTTTGTCCCCTTCTGATAATATCCATTCATACTCCAACACGATGCTAAGGAAGGGCAAATTCCTAAAAAAATATGATCCCAGATTGTCACCACCAAAAATAGATTTGGTGTTTAAAAAAAAAGAAGAACAATGTACAGCCTGTTCAGATCTAGCTACTGCAGACATTGTCTGACTTAATCAAGGAATCCTGGCAAACCCTTCCTCACTTCTTCCGACATCAAAATGGATTGAAAAATGTACAAGGTTCAGGAAGAGGGTGAATCTTTTCTATTAAAACATCCACAAGCAAACTTTATAGTTATGGAAGGCTCCCAATCTAAATCCAAGGATAAACCACATTCACACCCATGAATAGAGAAGGACACGAGATAGACTTCATAGGAAGACACATTTACTTGACATCTGCTTTGGATGTTAAAGTGGCCAACTACCAAACAGCAATGGGAGCTTATCATTTTATATGGGATAAGATGCAGTTCATCTTGCAAAGCTTGCCAGAGGATAAACAGACACTTGCTGTGATGTTTCAGCAAGAAATCCTTGCTTTGGCAAGTCAGCAGATACACTCAGCCAGGCGTTCTATATTCTGTGCTGCAAAAAACAAAACAAAGCAAAAATGTCTGCAACTCTGGCATTGAGATATGCCTGGTTAAGATCCCCATGCATATTGAAAGAGTCCAGAAGCTACAGTCATGACCACAAATATTGGCACCCTTGCAATCTTGTCAGAAAATGGAACCCTTCTCTCAGAAAATTGTTGCACTTCCAAATGTTTTGGTACTCATATGTTCATTTCTTTGGTTTGCTTTGGAACAACACACACACAAAAAAAAAACAGAGAAGAAAAGTCAAATCTGATACAATCCAACACAGAAACCCAAAAATGCACTGGCCAGAATTATTGTCACCCTTAACTTAATATTTGGTAGCACCCCCTTTGGAAAAAAAATAACTGAAATCAATCGCTTCCTGTAACCATTAATAACTTTCTTACACCTCTCTACTGGAATTTTGGACCAATCTTCTTTTGCAAACTGCTCCAGGGCCTTCAGATTTGAAGGACGCCTTCTCCCAACTGCTCTTTTGAGATCTCTTCACAGGTGTTTTATGGCAGGGGTCCCCAACCTTTTTCGGTCTGCAGATCAGCTGGGGAAGGCAGGGCACCCCCGTAGTTGTGCGCATGCGCGAACAAGCGTGCTCTCTCACACAGGCAGGCGGGCACTCGCATGCATGCACAAACGGCAGTGCGGCGCTCCCATGGGTGTGCTGGAGTGCGTGTGCAGGTGCAAATGGGCTGTGCAGGGCTGAGTGCGTGCGGGGGGTTGGGGCGGGAGGTCTGTCTTGGCAGCCTGGTCCGGCTCAGGCCACGGACCGGCACTGGGCCGTGGACTGGGGGTTGGGGACCTCTGTTTTACGGGATTCAGATCTGGACTCATTGCTGGCCATTTCAGAACTTCCCAGCACTTTGTTTGTAACCATTTCTGAGTGGTTTTTGAAGTGTGTTTCGGGTCATTGTCCTACTGGAAGACTCATGACCTCTGGTGGAGATGCAGCTTTCTGACACTGGCTACTACGTTGTGCCCCAAAATTCTTGGATAATCATCAGATTTCATGATACCGTTCACACAGTCAAGGCATCCAGTGCCAGAAGCAGCAAAGCAACCCCAAAGCATCTTTAAACCTCCACCATGTTTGACTATAGGGGCTGTGCTCTTTTCTTTGAATGCCTCATGATGTCCTTGAATGCTATGATGTCTTTGACCAAAAAGTTCTTTTGTCTCATCTGTCCACAGTACGTTCTCCCAGAAGGATTATAGCTTTGTCACATAAGTTTTGGCATACTCCAGTCTCGCTTTTTTATGCGTTTTTGTCAGCAGTGGTGTCCTCCTGCGTCTCCTACCATAGCGTCCCTTTTCATTCAGATGGTGACAGATAGTGCCAGCTGACAGTGTTGTACCCTGTTTCTGCAGATCAGCTTGAATTTGTTAGGAAGTTAATCTGGTTCTGTATCCACCATTCAAACAACCCTTCGTTGTAATTTTTCAGTAATTTTACTTTTCTGTCCACGTCCAGGGAGGTTAGCTACAGTGCCATGGACTCTAAACCTCTTGATGATATTGTGCACAATGGACACAGGAACATTAAGATCTCTGGAGGTGGACTTGTAGCCTTGAGATTGTTGATGTTTTTTCACAATTTTTCCTGTCAAATCCACAGACAACTCTTGACACTTCATTCTTTTCTCCATGCTCAGTGTCACACACAACACAAAGGTTGAGTCAGCTTTTCTCCATCTTAACTGGTTGCAAGTGTGATTACTATATTGCCCGCACCTCTTACTTGCGACAGGTGTGTCTAAATACAAATTAAAGGAGCATCACATGCTTGAAAAGCAGTTATTTCTTACAATTTAGACAGGATACCAATAATTCTGGCCAGTGCATTTTTAGGTTTCTGTGTGGGATTGTATCAGATTTGACTTTTTGTGTGTGTGTGTGTTCCAATGCAAACCAAAGAAATGAACATGTGAGTACCTAAACATTTGGAACTGCAACAGTTTTCTGAGAGAAGGGTTGCATTTTCTGACAGGATTGCAAGGGTGCCAATATTTTTGGCCATGACTGTATATTGAGGACTAACTCTTTGATGGAGAAGGTTAACACAAAGACAGATGATATTGTGTAAGACCTATACAAAAAGAGAAACACAGCTAAACATAGGGCTTCACCTCACAATATCCACAAAAACAGTCCAGTAACTCTTGGAAAAGAGAGTATACTTACCAAAGAGGGAGATCACCTACAGAGAGACAGAGAACATCCTCATAATTGTCGACCAGTTATTACAAGCAGCAGAACATCCAAAATGCATCTACAATGAAAAGTAACAAAGCCACCAAACAGATTTTTGACTTGAGTGCACATCAGACAGGGCACAAACAAAAATATGTGATTCCCCCCCCCACCCATTTATTAACTCCTTATTTCAACATGTGGGACTCTTATTACCAGTGACCATTTATTTGATGATAGATGAGCTCGTGGTTTCAGCCAATGTGAGAAGTCAGTGTGGAAAAAGATATTAATGGTAGGAGAAGTAAAGTGAGAAAAGAGAAAGACTTAACATTGACCCAATAATGTCAATTAAAATACAGTGGTGCCCCGCATAGCGACAATAATCCGTTCCGAAAAAATCGTCGCTATGTGGATTCATCGCTATGCGGGGCAAAAAAAGCCCATAGGAACGCATTAAAACATGTTTAATGCTTTCCTATGGGCAAAAAACTCACCGTTATGCAGAAATCCTCCATGCGGCCGCCATTTTGCTGCCTGGTAAGCGAGGAAAGGGCGCGAAAACACAGCGGGCGGCCATTTTCTTTACCCGGTGGCCATTTTGGAACCGCCGATCAGCTGTTGGAAAAACATCGTTATGTGATAATTGGTAAGCGAAACAGCTTACCGATCATCGCAAAGCGATGTTTTCCCATTTAAAACATCGTTATGCGATTGCTTTTGTGATCGCAAAAACTAAATCGCTATGCGGATTCGTCATTAAACGAATCGCTTGTTAAGCGAGGCACCACTGTATTTTTACCCCACTTTTCTCCTTAAAAAGGATCCAAGGCAGCTTACATCATTAAAAGATAATATTTAAAGCTCAAAACAGTAGGTATAAAAATACTAATCAGGATCAAGCTAGCACACTAAAAAATGGTAAACACAAACAAAAGCAAAACCACACTCAAAACAGAAAGGCAGAACAATGCATTTTAAAAACCCTTTCAGCTTTATAGCCACTGGATAGTCACTAAAGGGAAGCTTGCCTGACGAGAGAGTCCTTCACCTTTTTGCAGAAGGAGAACAGAGATGGGACCAGCCTGGCCTCCTGTGGGAAGGAGTTGCAAAATCTTGGTGCAGCAACAAAGAAGACCCTCTGACATGTCCCTACCAAACACACCTGTAAAGGTAGTGGGACTAAGAGAAAAGTGTCTTCTGTTTATCTTAACACCTGAGCAGGCTCTTGAAGGGGAGACATGGTTCTTGAGATAGGTTGGACCCAAGCTATTTAGGGATTTATAAGTTATAACCAACATTTTGAATTATGCCTAGGAATGGATCGGCAGCCAGTGGAGCTGGTGTAACTAGGGCTTATTTGATCCCTGTCACCTGCCCTAGTTAGCAATCTGGCTTCCCCCATTTTGGACCATCTAAAGTTTCTGAATACTTTTCAGAGGCAGCCTCATGCAAAGCACATTACAGTAATCTAGCTAGGATGTAACTAAGGCACCATGGCCAAATCAGACTTCTCCAGGAACAGGTCCAGCTGGTGCACTAGTTTTAATTGTGCAAATGCACTCCTGGACACTGCTGAAACCATTGGCTTCTTATCATAACCCATGGTTATTTCTTTTTTTATTTATTTTTTAAAAAATTTTATTAATAAAAAATAAACCTACTACTACACAAAAAAACTATATAAAATACAAAACAATACAATAAAATACAATTACCCATGTGCACCCATCACCTTCAGGACTAGCATTACACTTCATTCCATCCATTTTCACTCCAAAATTTCATTGTTTCTTCCCTCGGTGTAAACCCCCTCCCTCTCCGAAATACATGTTCCAGAAATGCATTCCATATTTTCTTAAAATCATTATTTTTCATTTGGCCTCTACTTATTTTCATATCACATGTCAGTTTGTCATTGATTGCCATGTCCCATAGTTCTCTAAACATTCCTCCAAATTAAATTATCATTTCTCCAGTTCCTTGCAAATATTATCCTTGCTGCCATAACCATTATTACTATTAAATCCTTATTTTCTTTCACCAATTGATCTTCCTTAATCAGATTCAATAATGCTATTAACGGAGATGTTTGAATGTTCAATCCAGTTGTGTCAGATATTTCTTTAAATATTAAATTCCATTCTTTCTTTCTTTCTTTTTTCGCATAACCACCACATATGTAAATACGTCCCCTTCTCTTTTTTACAGCTCCAACATAATGTTGACACACTTTTATCCATTATATTCATTTTGACCGGCGTTAAATACCATCTCCATATTACTTTATAGCAGTTTTCTTTTATCCTTACTAACCTGTTCTTCATAATTCTCTGATCCCATATTTTATCCCATGCTTCTCCTCTTACTTCTTTATCCAAGTCATTACCCATGGTTATTTCATCGAATTCAAGACATTAGTGCCCATTGGCATCTTCCAATCAGTGATGGATTCTATTCCCATTACTTCTTTGTACCAAAAAAGAATGGAGGTGTATGTCCAGTATTAGATCTGAGGAATATAAATAGCTACATCTCCACCAAGAAATTCAAAAAGATAATGCTAGCAAACGTACTTCCACTTCTGAAGAGAGAGAACTGGTTGCAGTGGTGGAGCTCAAAGATGCTTTCTTGTAGAGATATCACCAAACCATCATAGTTTCCTGCACTCTCCTTTGAGTCACTGTATTTATTAATTCAGAGTGTTTCCATTTGATCTTTTAGCAGTACCCAAGTCTTTACAAAGTGCATGGCACCTATGGCAATGTATCTCAGGGAAAGGAGAATATTTTCCTGTATATAGACAACTGCTAATTGTTGCAGCTTTGAAGGAAAAGCTGCAAAAGGATGTCCAAACAACATTACAGTTGCTGTTGGATCTTGGTGTAAAGATAAACTTGAAAAATTTTGAATGTCAACTGTCAGACAAAATTTTCAACCATATAACACTGAAGTGGGAGATGGACAAATAGAACTTTCTGCTACCCATGCAAACAAACAAAATGCAAATTGTACTATTCTTGGGTAAAGGTTCCCCTTGACATTTAGTCCAGTCGTGTCCGACTCTAGGGCACGGTGTTCATCCCCGTTTCCAAGCCGTAGAGCCAGCGTTTGTCCATAGACTGTTTCCATGGTGACGTGGCCAGTGCGACTAGACACGGGACGCCATTACCTTCCCACCATGGTGGTACCTATTTATCTACTCGCATTTACGTGCTTTCGAACTGCTAGGTTGGCGGGAGATTCTTGGGTAGGCTTAGGCAAAATTTCATGGGGAATGCATTTGCACAGATTTGGTCATGTGCCCTAATGTATTTGTTTCCTCGTTTTCTATTAATTCGCCAGACAGTTGTGAAAATCAAACAAGAGGGGACAGATGCAATCCTAATAACCCCTTAGTGATCACAACTATCATGGTTTGCAACCCTGCTTCTAATGGCATTAGACAGTCTGAGACTGTTTGTCACTTCACATATTGTAACATATCACAGTGCTCAGATTGGTCACCCAGACACAGAAGTCTTAAAACTGGCAGCATGGAGAAATTCTCCTTCATTAACAAGTTTTTTAAAGGGGTCTTTTAAAAGTCCGGTAGGATGTGAGCCATATTTACCAGCCACATTGCACTGTGTACTTTGTTTTATATTGGGCCTTAAAAAGCAAAAGTAGTTTGCAATCTTCTACTAAGGTTTGCTTGACTGCCCTTGTGTTATATCAGCCATATTTGACTGCTGTTGTGTCATAGCTACCTCAACAAAACTCTGTATGAATTTCAAACTAAAGAGATTTTTTAAAGGGCTGAACAATATCTGGACATAAAAACATGAAGGGTCCTTGTCAGTGGTTTTAACCCAGTTGACAAAGCCTCTGTTTGAATCTATGGTTTTGGTTCATTTGAGTCTTCTAACCTACAAAACTGTGTTTTTGAGTAGCCATAACTTTGGCGAGGTATGCAAATGGTTAGATGCATCAAATTGTGACAAATCTTACTTACAATTTCCTAAAGATAAGATGACTTATAGACAATTCATTCTTACCAAAAGCAGTTTCCAGCTATTGGTGTTATCTATGCTTTCCCCAACACCTATGCCCTGCCTGGAAAAGGAACTTCATACACTGGATCAACATACCCTCTAATTTTCAGCCCCACTGGGTGGGGTTCTGTCTCTCTCTGTCTCTCGTGGTTTTGCCCCTGTGCGTACACGTGACTCCATGCCCCCCGTGCACTGGGTTCTGTTGTGACCACAACCTAACACAATCACTGCACAGAGAAGGAAGAGAGCTGCATGGAGGGAAGCAGAGTCGTGCATGTGCACTCAACTTAGTGGGAACCTTGCACTGGATGTAACGTGTGCTGTTGCATTCCATGTTGGTAAAATTAGTTAATTTAGAAAGACTAATAAATCATTTGTTATGGATATACAAAAAAGGAAGTGTCATTGCAGACACTATATAAATGGGTAGTGAAAGCAGTCTCATTATCCTATGAATTAGCCAAGTGGTCCTTACCTACTACCTTTAAGGAAACATTCGACTTGAGCAATGGCAGCTTCTATGGCTTTTTTTGAAAGGGAAGCAGTTACAGGACGTTTGCAAGGCTTCAGCTTGGTCCCAACCTATGACCTCTGTGAACCATCAGAGGTTGGATGTTGGAACCAAATTGGATGCATTGTTTGGTCATGTGGTGCTGTCTTCTATGCTTGTATGACATCCCACCAGCTGGTAAGTTAATTTGGGGACCATCCATATGTGTGAATCACACAGAAAAAAAGGAGGGCAGGTTACTTACCTGTAACTGTGGTTCTTTAAGGTCTGTGAGGAGATTGGCATGGAACAAACTTTCTTTACTGCGTTCAGTACCTTTATTCAAATCAACAAGCGGTTATAAGAACAAACAGTGCATATCTTCCCCCAGCAGGCATATTCAGAGCAACTGGGAAAGGCTACTCTCTCACATATTTAGTCTGGCCATTAGACCATTGTCTAATGTTCTATGGAATTGTTCTTCCCTCACAGGTATAAATATCAGTCACAAAAATACCCTTCTTAATCTGTTCCCTGATAGTCTTGTGATAATCAGTCTCTAAACCTATCACTGAAATTCTGAACAATTTCAATAAATTTTCAGGCCTTGAAATCAAAAATTCTGGCTCTAAATATTCCACACTTCTGCAAGAAGAGTTTATTTAGTTTAAGACATAAGACATAAGACATAAGACATAAGAAATTTATTTGTCATTGCGCTCACAAGTGGGTGCAACGAAATGAGGTGCTCTTCCCCAAGGTAAAACTGGACAACACTACAAAAAAAAGTTAAAATATACACAACTTTCACCATCCAAATATAGATACCCCGTTTTCTCTCAGCAATTGAAATCCACCAAAAACCTATGGCCCCACATTTAAACTCAATACTGCACTTGGGTAAAAACTGTTCTTGAATCTGCTTGTCCTTGCTTTCAATACCCTGAATCTCCTTCCTGATGGTAATAGTTTAAAGAGCTGATATCCCGGATGAGAGGAGTCTTTCAGTATGTTAGATATCTTCCTCTTACATCTGTTCTTATACAATTCTTCCAAAGAGGGGAGTGAACAGCCAATGATGTTTTGGGCCATCTTAATCACCCTTTGAATTGCCTTTTTCTCTGCCACTGTGCAGCTCGTGAACCATACACAGAGACAGTAGGATAATATGCTCTCAATCGAACTCCGATAGAAGGTGATTAACAAACTCTCAGTCAATTGTTGCTTTCTAAGAATCCTTAGAAAATACAACCGTTGTTGTGCCTTCCTGATTAACGCAGCGGTGTTTGCACTCCAAGTCAGGTCATTTGTTATGATAGTCCCAAGAAACTTACATTCAACCACCTGTTCCACACAAACTCCATCTATATACAGTGGCTGAATGTCTGCTCTTTTTTTCCTATAGTCCACTATGAATTCCTTGGTTTTTTGGATGTTAAATAAAAGATTGTTTTTTTTTGCACCAGCGGGATAGCTGTAATACCTCGTCCCGATACGCAGACTCATCATCCCCAGAGATAAGTCCTACTAGTGTAGTATCGTCTGCAAATTTGATAATCCTATTACTGGGATGGTTATTGGTGCAATCCGATGAATAAATGGAGAACAGTAGTGGACTAAGGACACAGCCTTGTGGAGTGCCAGTGCTGAGTATCTTGTCAGTAGAGATGTAGTCATTCAGTTTAACCCTTTGTGGACGATTTGTTAAAAAATCCAAAATCCACAGACAGATAGAATCTGGAAAATCAAGATCTTTAAGTTTGTCTATTAATCTGTGGGGTATAATGGTGTTAAAAGCAGAGCTAAAGTCCGCGAACAACATTCTTACATAATTCCCTTGTGTTTCCAAGTGGGATAAAGCCATATAAAGCACAGTATTGATCGCATCCTCGGTTGATCTATTTTCTTTATAAGCAAACTGAAGCCCATCAAAGGGATGAGGAAGGCAGGAGATAATATATTTCCGAACTAACTGCTCAAAGCACTTCATTAAGATTGAAGTTAGTGCCACCGGCCTGTAGTCATTCGGACTGTTTGTAGGCAACTTTTTAGGCAGTGGAACGATGACGGAAGCCTTGAGACAGACGGGAACTGCGCATAGTGTCAGGGATCTATTAAAAATTACAGTCCATATCCCGGCTAGCTGATCAGCACAGTCTTTTACCACCCGACCAGGAATTAAGTCGGGTCCAGCTGCTTTTCTGGAGTTAACCACTTTCATAGTCTGTCTCACATCCTGCTCATTCACAATGAAGGGGGGACTCTGCTGAGTAAATGATGGCAAACGAACAGTTTCAGTTTGATCGATCTCGAATCGAGCAAAAAAGTTGTTCAACTCCTCAGCCACCTCCACACCTCCGCCTGAGGAAACCTTTTTTGCTTTGTAGTTTGTTAGTTGTTGAACCCCCTGCCAAACTTGCCTCATGTTATTGCTGAGAAAGCAGTCTTCAATTCTCCTCTTGTATTCGGCCTTAGCTTGCTTAATGCCTCTCCTCAAATTCGTTCTTGCTGCACTGTAGTCTAGATCATCCCCAGACTTAAAAGCCTTATTTCTAGCATACAACAGGCGTCTAACCTTCCCGATCATCCAAGGTTTTTGATTGGGATAAACCCGGATACGTTTATCCACTGTGACCGTGTCAATACAGTGTGCCATATACCCTAACACTGCAGCTGTATGTTCTTCCAGATCAGGATGGTCAAAAATTTCCCAATTTGTTTGTTCAAAACAGTCCTTTAACTGCTCCATTGCTCCCTCTGGCCAGCTTTTCACTGTCTTGACTACTGGCCCTGACTGTTTTCTCAGAGGAATATACTCCGGAGCTAAAAACAGGGACATATGGTCAGACTGGCCCAAGTGTGGCAATTGTAATATCCTGTATCCATTTGCAATATTCGTGTAGACCTTATCTAAGGTGTTCAGCCCCCTAGTAGCACACCTTACATGTTGATGGAATTTGGGGAGGACTGCACATAGATCTACATGATTGAAGTCTCCTGCAATAATGTATACAGCATCCGGAAATTTACTTTGCAAGTTGCCAATTTCATCGCCCAGATGACCCAGCGCCAAATCCGCATTTGCATCCGGCGGAATATAAACAACAAGAATAATAACAACGCTGAATTCCCGTGGAAGGTAAAAAGGTCTGCATTTAACAGACAGATATTCCAGCTCCAAAGAGCTATGACGTGTTATAATCTCTGAGTTTGTGCACCAGCTCTCTCTAACAAACACGCACAATCCTCCTCCTCTGCACTTCCCCACATTCCTGTCTCTGTCCAAACGATGTAATAAAAAACCTTCCATATCAATAACAGTGTTTGGAATAGTGGGGTTCAGCCAGGTTTCAGTGATTAACAGCACGCAACAGTTTTTCACAAACTTACTTGAGGAGACCTGTAACCTTAAGTCATCCATCTTGTTTGCCACTGATCTGGCATTAGTCAGAAAGAGACTTGGGAGTGGTAGTCGCTTTGTCTGTTTTTGCAGCCTATACAAAACACCAGCCCTGCAGCCCCTTTTTTTCTTCCTCTCCTTACGTTTCCTTTTCCTTCTCACTCTCGCTTTTGCTGGAATTACAGTCCACAGAGAGCCAGGGGACTGATTATACTGATTATACATTCTTTTTTCCTCCATAAAATAGTTTGGCATTATTATTCCTTACTAATCCTCTAAGATTATATTTTTTAATTATAATCTGTTGCTCTATCACATCCAGCAGCTTTTGGGTAAATGGTCAAAATGAAAATGTTCATACTGTAGTTTGATTATATTTCTGCTATTTAAGTGACTATTTTTACTAAATTTGTATACTTGTTTCATTTCAAACCTCGTTGTACAGTGGTGCCTCGCTTAACAGGCGCCCCGTTTAACGACAAATCCGCATAGCGATGAAGATTTTGCGATCGCAAAAGCGATCGCATTGCGATGTTCCCTATGGGGAAAAATCGATTTGCGATGATGGCTTCTCCCCAATCATCGCAAACGCCCCATTTTCGCACAGCTGATCGGTGGGGGCGCGATCTTCGCAAAGGCCCGCCGATCAGCTGTGCGAAAGCGGGGCGGTTGCAATGATGGGGGGAAGTGATCATCGCAAACGCCCCGTTTCATGCGAGGAATCCATCTCAGAAAAGAGCCGGGAGCCATCTTCTCTGCTCCAGCCCCTCCCCCTCCCCACCTCACAGCTGATCAGCGCTGCTCTTAGAAGCTTCCCCAGGCTTGCCCAGCAGGTAAACAGGCAGTGGAAATGCAGTGGGGAAGCCTCTGAAACCTGCACTTTGCCTGGGTGGGGGTGTGGCAGGGGCAGGCCCGCCACCCCAGAGCCCCCCCTCGCGCCGCTTTCAGAAGCCTCCTGGGGCTTTTTCAGCAGTGAAAGAGGTGCATTTTCACTGCTGAAAAAAACCCAGAAGGCTTCTGAAAGCAGCGCGTGGGGGGTGGGGGAGTGGCGGCCTGCCCCTGCCCCACCCACACCCACCCCGGCAAAGCGCAGGTTTCAGAGGCTTCCCCACTGCATTTCCACTGCCTGTTTACCTGCTGGGCAAGCCTGGGGAAGCTTCTAAGAGCAGCGCCGATCAGCTGTGAGGCGGGGAGGGGCTGGAGCGGAGAAGATGGCTCCCGGCTCTTTTCTGGGACAGATTCCTCGCAAGACAGCCACCGAAAATGGCCACCCTATGGAGGATCTTCGCTGGATGGTGAGTTTTAAGCCCATAGGAACGCATTGAAGGGGTTTCAGTGCATTCCTATGGGCTTTTTTGTTTCGGATAGTGACGATTCCGGATAGCGACGATTTTTCTGGAATGGATTATCGTCGCTATGTGGGGCACCACTGTATTTCCAATTTCTGTTTCTCCATCCAGCAAAACCTTTTATCACAATTCATTAACAAATTTAAGAGAAAAAGAATTCTCCTCCCAACCTGCTACACTAAACAAGGTGGGCTGAGTATTCCTAATCTGATTTATTACTACACTGCATACCAGCTGTGCCAAATGATTAAGTCCGTGTGCATTTCACAAGTTGATGCATGGTTTCCTTTGGAAACTGGCAATTATCCACTTGCTAAGATCATGGGATTGCCATTTCTAACCTGGGATAACAGAAAATTAAAGTCTCTATATCTATTGATTTGGAGGTGCCGGCAGAGAAGACTCATCCCATTTCCCTTCCCACTTATATCCTTCCTGTATCATCTCTTGTTTGTGGATTTAGATAAATGTACTTGTTTTAGGAAGGGTGGCATATTTTATTTGGAAAAAAACAAACTATATGGAAACTGTACCCAAAAGAGCAGAGTGACTGCAATCTTGAATCAACCCATAATTCTTTTTTAGAATTCACCACACAATTCATTTCATTTCCCATACCCTTGTAATGGCTCAGATTGTGTGCCCCACCTCCCCTTTTGAACATGTTATAATATAATCAAAGGAAAACAGTAGGGCTCTCACCCTAAAATATATGCTGTTTGGATTAATTTGTGTGAATGGAAAAGGTGTTAAAAAGTTTTGAAAAAAGATTTTGTAAGTGATGAAAGTTGGAGTTCTTGTGGGAGAAAACCCTAAAGAATAACTGCTAAATTCTAGTATTTTAAATAATAGCACAGATAGTACTTAACCACCTTAAGCTTAATTATATGAATAAGGAGATAACCCAAAGTGCTAGAGAGGGTGTAATGAAGTTGGCTTCTATTTCAATATGCGATGAGCTTGTTATATTGTGTCATCATTTTGGAGACATGTTTGCATAGAAATGGAGAAAATCTCTGACCAACCTATTACTTTCTGTCTGTTTCTGATTCTACTTTCCTTATTCTTAAATAATAACCAGAACTTAACTCATAAATGGACTCCATGACTTCATGTGTTTATTTGCAAGATTAGAAATTGCATTAAATTGGAAAAATCGTAAGCATCTCTCCATTGAGAGCTGGAAATGCAGACTGTGGAACCTAGCCCTCACAGAAAACATATCTTGTAGAATTCAAATCTTACCAAATCTACTCATAAAAGATCTGTTTTTCAGCACTTGTTATCCGTTTATTAATTATGTTAACAATAATAAGACATATCCTACTCAATTGCATGCTTCTATGTGGAATGTTGTATTTGATTATCTACTTTCTAATCCCTTTACTCCCCCTCTTAAAGCTGGTAGTTTCATATTTCCCTTCCTAGTACCCATTTTACCAGATCCCATGATCTGTAATGTATTTGTTATACTTTGATTGTTAATTTCTTTTTCAAATTAAAAACTTTAATAAAAAATTATGAAACCTTTTAAAAAACAGTTATTGGTGTTCATATTTGACCATTTAGAGTTTGCATAATATTGAAATTAATTAAGACTACAGTCTGTGCACTTACCTGGCTGTAAACTGCACTGAACGTTATGGACCGTACTTCTGAGTAAATATGCTTAGGGCAACAAACTGTTTTGTATGATGAAAATCCCCAAAGACATCAAAGAGCATCAGAAAATCTCTATAACCTCATTGAATGAGGAACTGTGAGTGCAGTAGAAGTAGATGCAAAATTCTATGTTCAAATATTCACTTATGGATCTAAACTGAGTGTGAATAACAATGAAAGAAATCTTAGGATTGTGGTAGATAGCTTAAAATTTTCCTAATTGGTTTCATGTGGTGAAGGGGTGAACATGGCAAAATCTGTCTTGGAGAGTATTTGAAAAAGATTTAAAATAAAAATTGTATAAGGGCGTTCTATTGTGCAGCAAAGCAAATCAACATTCTACAAGGCAATTAAAAAATGAGGGCAGCCCAAACAAAAAATTATAACTTTGAAACTGAACTTCAGATCAGCACCAAATTAGGCACAGTTGTAGTAGACAGTTTGTTATTGCTATTTGCCAAATTTGGGTAAGTTCAGGCAAAGGGATTTCAAGTTAAGATTTTTAAAAGTAAAACTACACCACCCTACAGTGCAAAAACAAGCAACCCTAAATGTCCCCAAATTAAAATAGCTCATACAAATTGAAAAGACCAGTCTTGTTGTTTTGATAGAGAAAAGTTGGCTCCACCTATTTTTAAAAAAATTTGGAAAGAATCCAGGCTGCAGAGACTGATATAGATCCTCAAAAAAAGCTTTTCAAAAGGGGAAAACAGCCACTTTGTTGTAAGACTGAGCATATATAGAACGGGCTTTCCAGCAAAAGCATTCTAAAGTAGATACATTGTAGTAAAAAGTTACCAAAACAGTCAAAAGACCAGTTGTTTGTTTGGTTGTTGTTGTTGTTGTTGTTAAAAAGAAAAAACTAACCAGGCTTGCTTTGAAGAAAGTAATGGAGTGACAGTCTTCCAGAAAGGAACATTTTGCCATTTATCCCCAGGGAATTAACATCCCATTTTATAAGTCGTATTCAAAGTATGTCTGCATTACAGCAGCACAGAGCAGTTGTGTTTGTTGCAGCCCAAAGTCATACAATTAGAATTCTGGAGTTCTGAGACCAGGCTCCTGGCACAAGTCTTCAAAGGGGAAATCAACTCCCAAACTCTGAACTCTGAACTTTTGACCCTGTCAGTCAGGACCCAATTACCTGACTATCCAGAGGAGAACTTATTAACTCTTCCTTGGCCAAACAGACACTAGTGCTCGCAAAGGTATTCTGTGTTCTGGTTGTAGAAATATTTTAAAAGATATTTTAAAAAGAATAGAGAACAAATATTCAGAAGCTCATTTAAGCTGTGCAGTTGCTATATTTTGCTTTGTAGCTGGGGGATGGTCTTAATGTTAGCAGAGTTTTGGTGCCTATAGCCTGTCATAGTTTCAACTATTCTACACGTCTTGTGACTGTACCACTGTTTGATAATTAAGAAAAAAAATCCTCCAAAGACATTAGGCACCATAAAGTCACTTCTGATGTGACGTTAATTATCTCCAAAAAGTCATATCGTTAATAGTTCTGCTCAGATCTTGCAAACTAACACATTCTCATGTCAGGTCTTCTCTATTTTTACTCTCTCCTAACAATATTATCTTTTCCAGTAAGATTTCCTCACGTGTTGCAAACTAAGAGCTGAGGTTTCCTTTATTGAGTCAATCCATCTCAAGTTAGGTCTTCCTTTTTTCCTACTTACTGCCCCCCCTTCCCAGCAATATTGTCTTTTCTGGTCAATTCTGTATTTTCATTATATGTAAATGGTAGGATAAGCTCAGGTTACTTTTATTTGCTGTAGTGAAATTTCAGGCTTGAATAAGCACCCATTTTTTGCCTTTTTAGCTGTCTGTGGTATCTATAAGGCTCTCCTCCAACATCCCATTTCAAATTTCAGATGATTTTTGTCCCTGCCTTTCTTTTACATAGTACGGATGATTTTGACCTTAGTTTCCAGTGACAATCTTTGCTAACTCTCAGCTCCTCTGTTGTTTTGTTTTGTTTTGTTTGTTGTTGTTTTGTTTTTAATAGTTTGAAAAGGCAAGGGAACATCTTTTGGAAAACATGCATACAACACGCTTGAAGAACTTTTGGTCTAGATTTTCTTCCTCAGGTTGCCTACCCCAAGGAAAGAGTTTGGAAATTGGAACATGGCTTTCTAGTCTGCATTCTGTGGGGGTGGGCATGGCAACATTAGTTTACCTGAGAGTTTAAAGGGTCTGTATGCTTTTCTGTTGTATGTATTGCACTTACTCACACCATTGCTTCAACATATTATTAAGTCAAAAACAGCCTTTAAGAATATTTTGGTATGGATGGACTATGGCCACATCCCAGCTATTCTTGCTTCTGTTCTCTTAAAGCAGTCATAGTACAGATCATATGCTATCTTCTGGTATCCTCTAGCACTGGGTAATTTTAAATGCAGGAAATTTATGATTGAATTTGTGTGTGTAGTGTATGTATATTTAAACTCCTGTTTTAAAAGTCAGGAAATTCAATTACTGTATCCAAAGAAACCTCCTATTTATGAATGTGGAATATTGTGCTTCTGTATCCATGATTCAAAATGCCAGGAAATTGCCCAGTTTTGCTACACAATATCATGCCCTTGTTGTGAGCAGGAAAAAAGATGCCAAACTTTACATAGCAAAAGGGCAACCTGAATGTAGACTGCACCAATGGCAGTAATCAATATGGTTTACAGGATACCCTCTTCTGCCACTACTGTTCACACTTGTTGAAAAACAGCTCTGACAGTTGCTTTGCATTTGGGTGACACGTTGTTAACTAAAAAAAAAAAAAGGAGTCAACTTCTGGGACTGTCCCTTCCCTGGTGTGAATATTTTGCACATTTTTCATTTGGAAATTCTTCTTTATATAAATGGATAACATGATTGTTAAAAAAATGTACGTGATGTACATACATTTGATAGTACCTCACATCTCATAATCATTGAGACTGACTTCATCTAATGAAACTGATTGATGGAAAATTTAGAGTAGACAAAAGAAATTTGCTGTTTTGCCAAAAATGATGTAGATTTTCTTGAATTTTTTAAATTATAAAACATTCCACTGGCCTAAATAGAGTAATTTGATTTGGCAAAATAAAACTCTTGTGTGTCTTAGCCGTCCATGAGCATGTAAATCGAAATACAGTATCTGATTGTTAGACTAGAACTGGGTTCAAATTCCCTTTTGGCCATGAACCTCCTTGTGAGAATTTAGGCCAAGTCATTCTCTTACTCTCCCTCCTAGGGTTCCTCTGCACGTCTGCATTTGTTTTGTCTTGTAAACCTAAAATATTCACCAGTGGACTACATGGAATCTTAAGTGGATCATTCCAGTGTTATGGATAGAAACTTAGAGGAATGTTGTGAGGATAAAAGCTTCCCAAGTTGGAAAAAGGAAATGAGATATGCTCTGACTCTTATTGAAAGAGTAAGAAACTTTAATCACAGTTCTAGTTTTGATATTAATTTGATTTGCATGGTCATAAGGTGAACTCATAACTTGATACTAGTTTCATTGTGTCAAGTTGTAGTTTTATGTTACCACCAGACCTTCACAATTTCTTTAAATATATATATATATATATATATATGTATGTGTACTATTTCACATAATACTTAGGATAATTACTTTGAAAACCTTTTATCTAATAACATCTAGAACATAACTAATCAAGATTTTGAATTGAATCTTCATTAAGAATAGGTTTGCTGACATCTTTGAAGTTGCCAAGCCTACCAAATATTATATTATATTACTTTTCATTACTACGTAAATTTTAGGAAATGAGCAGTTATGCATTGGAAAATTTATCAGAATATTTTCCATTTGGGGAAAATTTTCAGTAGGACCTTTCCCAACCTACAGCACTATTGACCAGTTGCTGGAATTTGCTGTCACTGGTTTAGATTACTGCTAGGTACCAGATTGGATTGGATTTGTTAGTCTGTTCATGGCTATAACATGATGGTTACATAGATCCCACATTTTCAGGGGAAATGTGTTGCTGAACACCAGCTGCAGAGGAATAAAGGCTATTGCGTTAATATCTTGTTTTGTGGGTTTCCCTAAACCATCTGGTTGATTGTTGCTGAGCTAGATGGACCCTTGGTCTAATTCAGCAGAACACTAGTTATGTTTCTTATTGTACTTTGTATGCCCAGTATAATATTATTCCATTATGCTTGTGTTGCCAGTGGTATAGCAAAAATGATATCATTTCTTGTTTTACACATCAGCCAGAAAAATGGAATAAAATCAAACTGGTTGTTACGCAAGAAGATGTAGAGTTAGCGTATCAAGAAGCAATGATGAATATGGCAAGACTCAACAGAACAGGTATAGGAATGTTAAATGTTTACTTGATATTTTATTTTTAAACTGAAGAAATGAAATGACTAGTTAAGTCACTTTGAATTAAATAATTTTCAGAAGTTGTATACTATTTATACTACAGAACCTGGCACATTAGTTGGTTAAATGATTCACTTAAACTTGAAAAATATTGCTTTTAGCATGTTTTATTTATTTGAAGTATTCTAACCCTGCTTCTCAACTAGAAAGATTCCCATACTAGCTTAATACATATTCAGTGAAAGAGAATCCCTTCAAGCATACAGTGTAGAAGTCATAACAAAAAGAAATGGAGAGGAAGTAGTTTTTTTTAATAATGGCTGCTCTTATCTCTGCATCTTTTCTCTGATACAACCTCTTGTATGGAATGGCTGTTGGTGCTGATATTAGAGGGAAGAGCCTGATGGCATTGGCAGATGCTTTGGAAAGAAGTTGAATTTTCAAAGTGCTTGGGAATGTGTAGACACTTTATTCTGTTATGTAAATTAAAATCAGAATAGCTTTATGACTTGGAGCAATTTTAAAACTCTCTCTCCGTGCTATTCCTTAATTGTTTCTGTGTTCTTTTTTCTTCTGGGCAACAAATGATTTGTTTTTAAACTCAAAGATTAATAGTATATGATTAATGCCTAGGCACTTTGCATTTTCATAAAAGCTTCCCTCAGGGCTAAAGAAATATTTAAATTCTTAGACACCATTATTACATTCTTAAAAGCTGACATAAATAGTCTTTTGTTCACTAGTATATAAATATTTAGACTTATTTCATGCCATCATTAGTTTTCTGGCATTTGGCAACATGTGCTTGGGATATTGCCAGCCATAGCTTATACTTGGTCTATTCCTAATGTATTGCTACTACTTTTTCTTTCTTTGATGTGAATGTTTTTCATATATTCATGTATATTTTTAAGGTAGACCTGAATTCAGCACAATTCTATGGCAGGATGTATGTCTGTGGGACATATCTTTCTATATCAGAGACAAAGAGAAAGCTTGAGTGAAAAGAGAACATATGAGGTCCACTCAGTAGTCCTTGTTAGGATTAATGATATTGGCTTCTCCTCTACTGTTTTTTTCAACCACTATTTTATTCATATAATCATGTAAGAGATGAGATGTGAATCGGTTTGCTTTCTTATTGTCTCCCAGTTTCTTATTCCTTTTGAATTTTCTACTGGGTTTGTAAGTTGCTATGTTAGAGTGTCATCCATGTTCCCACAAACAGATATTCAGCCCCAACACAGCATCTGATGGTCTGTTCTTGAAACATTTTTCTTCTTACGTTTTATCAGAAAGTTTGTGGCTGGGATGCATTGTTGAACAAATACAAATTTATTTGCACACATAGTACAGAGTGTTTAATCTGATTCAGTTGGAACTGTAAAGTTGATAGATACAGTTCTTATAGTCAGAAGTTTGAAGATGTGTAACTTCTGTTTCATTTTCATTTCAAGCCGCAGGGCTGATGCACACGTTCAACGCTCACGCAGCCACAGACATCACAGGTTTTGGAATCCTGGGGCATGCACAAAATCTAGCCAAGCAACAACGCAATGAGGTGTCTTTCGTTATACATAACCTCCCCGTTCTTGCCAAAATGGCTGCAGTTAGCAAGGCATGTGGAAATATGTTTGGTCTTATGCATGGAACTTGTCCCGAGACTTCAGGTAAAACTCTTCGTCAAATACTTTTTTCTCCTAAGAATTTTGTAATATTTTACATGTGTAGCAGGGGATATAATATGATAACTTGTCTATTTTCTGGAGTGATGCAAAGGATTAGTTAACACAATCAGGCCAGTGTCCAGATTACAAAATTAAGCATTGCATTTTGGCAATCCTTGGAACATTTCAGGTAGAATAAGATAAAATTGTGACCATAAAATAAAATGGTGTATTTGTGTGAAGCAGTTGTTAAAACTGCTTTATACATATTAAAACATTAAAGACAACAGAAACACTGAAACCAACTGCCTTGGTTGCTGTAATGGAAGAATAACCAAGGATAAGAACAGAGAATGTGACTCTGTTTCCTCTTCATTTGTGTCAGTAGCAATCCAGTGGTGCTTCTGGAGTGGAAGGATGACCTGACAGGGCATTATCATTCCCCAGAGGATGCCCAAATGTATTCATAGCTTTCACATTACAGTGGTGCCCCGCATAGCGACGTTAATCCGTTCTGGATTAATAGTCGCTATGTGAAAACATCGCTAAACGGAATGGAAAAACCCAGAGGAACGCATTAAATTTTGTTTAATGCGTTCCTATGGGGCCCAAACTCACCGTTCAGCAAAGATCCTCCATAGCGCCGCCATTTTCGGACCATCGGTAAGTGAGAAAACTGTGCGAAAATGGTTGCGGCGGCCATTTTGGGCACCTGGTGGCCATTTTCGAACCGCCGATCAGCTGTTTAAAAAACATCGCAATGCGAAGATCAGTAAGCGAAATGCTTACTGATCAGCGCAGTGCGATGTTTTGCCCATTAAAACATCGCAATGCGATCGCATTAGCGATCTAAAAAATAGATCGCTATGCGGATTCGTCGTTAAACGGTGCACTCGTTATGTGAGGCACCACTGTATTTAATTTGTTTATTTCAAATTGAACTTCCTAAAGCAGCGGTCCCCAACCTTTTTGGGACCACGGACTGCTTAGGGATGTGGGCTCCATGCATGAGGGGTGGGGCACCCCCTTGCAAACGCGACACGTCCCTGCGGGTGTGCGACATGTCCACCATGCGTGTGGGTGGGGGGCATCTCCATGGCCCAGTTCTGGCAAGCCCACAGACTGGCTCTGGGCCACGGATCGGGGGTTGGGGACCCCTGTCCTAAAGGATCAAAGGCACCATATTCTTAAGGGAAATTCCTTCTGTGTCCCCTCCAACTTTGCTAATTCTCCTGAACTTCTCTTAATAGTGTTAGAAACTGCTCCCTGTGGCCGTTGGCTTAGTATTCTGGTGGTTTAGCTCAGGTTTGGAAATGTTGCATATTTTCCTCATGCTTTTCTCCGTGTATATAAGTCTTCTGGGCATTTGGGGTAAGATGTCATCAATATGCTTATTACTCCAAATTTTCTTTATCAAGATAATGAAGCGGTAAATCAGTATCTCAAATTGGTAATGAGCTAAAGAAGGGCCATCTATTGAGACTTGATCCTGAAAAGTTGGCAATTGTACGAGTAGGAGATTTACCTGCCTGTTTTGTGTGGGTTGCATGGGGACCACCCCCACCAATTGCATACATTTTCCAGACTCTCACACACATTTAGATCAAAGGTGTGGCAACTGGCTTTCTTAGCGTTGGGATGCCCTTTATGAAATTACCTCTCAGAAGAAGCTTGCCTGATGCCTGCCTTGTTGTCTGTCTGGACACCAATAAAGGATTTATCCATTTGCCTGAATTTAATAAGTTTTAAAGTAGTGCTAATTGTAAACTGATTGTTGTGTATTGTATTGAGTGTGTTTTATTCTTCTGTTATCAACTGATTTGGAAACTTATTTAAAGGCATATGTAAAAACCTTCTGGCTGGTTGGATAGCTTAGTGAGTTGGGTATCTGGCTGCAGAGCCAGAGGTTGGAAGCTCAATTCCCCACTGTCCCTCCTGGGAGAAGATCCAGCCTGTGTGGCATTGGGCAAGCAGCGCAGTCCCAGGGCACCCCCCAGAAGAAAAGAACAGTAAACCACTTCTAAATACTCTCTTCCTAGAAAACCCTGAAAAGGGTTGCCATCAGTCGGAATTGATTGGATTACACATCATTATTTTTTATTATAAAAATATTTATAAATAAAAACTTTGCAACTTACAGCTAAAATTACTGCCTGTGGAGTTCCAAGTACTAGAATTGTTGGCTACAGTTGTAAACATTCCTTTTTTGTGCAGAGTGCCTCAGTCTGTTATCCTTACTATATAGAATAAATAACTATATTCCATCATCAAACTTGTGAACAAGATTTTTTCTGGCACTTCTTGCTTGTACAACCAGTTTACCAAGCAAGGCTCAGTATTTCCTTGTAGCAAGTACTTGCAGGAAATATTAATCTTGCTGCAACCAGAATGTATAACTAAACATCTTGGTAGTCATAACAGTAAAATAATTTTTGTAACACAAAGTTTAAATAAGAGTTTAAGTTTTCATTGGACACTGAACATTTTATCTTGTATGGGTAGGCGGGCGGGCGGGCGGGCGGACGGACGGACGGACGGACGGACGGACGGACGGACGGACGGATGGATAGATAGATAGATAGATAGATAGATAGATAGATAGATAGATAGATAGATAGATAGATAGATAGATAGATAGATAGATAGATAGATAGATAGATAGAGTGGTGCCTCGCAAGACAAAAACAATTCATTCTGCAAGTCCCTTCGTATCACGAAAACGGTCATCTTGCGAAGCGCGGTTTCTCATAGGAATGCATTGAAATTGCCTTCGAAGCATTCCTATGAAACACCTCGCAAGATGAATACCATTTTTTTCATCTTGTGAGCATCACTGCAAGATGGAAAAAAAATGTCTTGAGAAGCACAGCCATAGGAAAAAAGTCTTGTGAAGTGCCTAGGACATCACAAAACACTTTCGTTTTGTGAGTTTTTCGTGGCGCGAGGCATTCATCTTGCAAGGTACCACTGTAGATAGATACTGGTATTATATGGTATACCATTGCTTTGCCATATTAAAACAGTTTATGTTATATATATTTGATATTTAGGCTTAAATATAATGTAGGCAATATGTCATATTAATCATTTTGCATACAATACTGTAATTTCATTTCTATGCATGAAATACTTGATTATTTTATTCTAGATGACCAATAGATGGTGCTCTTTTCCCAAAGCATGCAAATAACCTACTTCTGGTTTGTTGGGCAGAGCATATTTTAAAACCTATATGAAAACTATAGCTGTATTTTGTAATTTGCAAAGTGCACATAAAGAGGCCATAGCATTATTGCAGATAAGAAATTTCTGTGGAGAAACATTTGCTTTCTCACACACTGTAGGATTGTGCTTTTTATTATTTCAAGGTGCTAGTAGTAATTACCTTACAATTTAGAAAAGCAAAAAGTGGCTTATGTGCCCATTTATTAAGTACGCCTCTGCATATGAACTGATGATAAATAATCTGTTATCAGTATTCTTCCATCACTCATTATGTACCTCTTTGTGTCATGTTCTCTATCCCTCTTTGTAGTATGTGGGAAAAAACTGAATATGGTTTGTAACTTTCATAGTCAAAAATATCTAAGGTATTTTGTCCTTTTTAGTAAGCAGTGACTTCAGTTTTGCAGTCATTCTTTGAAAAAAGTTGATACTAAACAAATCTGCTGTATTATTTTTCCCAAGATCCCTTGAGAAATAAGAGTAGGCAGAATGGGGGAAATATGGCAACAATTTCTGCTGAAGAATAATCATCTATAAACAATCATCTACAACAATAATCTATAAACCTGACAGAACCTGTAATTCATTTATAACATCAGGATTGTAGAATATTCTTTCTGGTTTGAGAAAGGTAGACTAATGGTTAGACTACATTTAATTATCACAAGGAAATTACTGAAATGGTTTCCTTATAGCAATGAATTTGCAATATAGGCTTTAATGTATAGACTTTAGGGTCTATCTACCCCATGTTCCATTTTATTTACTCTAAAAACAATGTTATTCATTTAATAATAATATAATTTATTGTCATTGTAAGTATATACACAGTATACCATACAACGAAATTCACATTTGGGTTTGTGGTAACTATAAGGTGGACTTTAATGTACAGCATGCTGTACCAAGTGTAGGGATAAGCAGCTTCTGAGGCAATTGTGTACTTTATTCATAAGAGTTCTGTGTATTCAAGAGGTCTTGTGTCTTTAACTCAGAAGCATCAGATCAAGACTGTCATGAGTCATGATACAAGATTTGGTGACAGCTCTGTTGATAAGCTTAGTCAAAATTGTTTAGGCAGTGAGTTCCTGATTGTTTTGCTTCATAAGCCTCACCAAATACGAAAATAAATAAAAACAGAACTTCTCTACAATTCTGTAGAGGAAATCAATTAACCTGTTAGCAGAAATGTGAAAAATAAAAATGAACAAAATCTATGGAGTAGAAAGTGTTTAGAGATCTGGATGGGATGGACCCAAGCAAGCTAACCCCAATGAAACAGACAGGTTTTGTGCCTTGGTAGCATTAACCAATGTGAGGAGACGTATTTTGCCTATACATATTCTGCTTCCTTTCTTGGTCAGCCTTTCTATTGCCAATTATGCCTTAGACCAGTGGTGTCGAACTGTGGCCCTCCAGATGTTCTTGGCCTTCAACTCCCAGAAATCCTGGCCAGCAGAGGTGGTGGTGAAGGCTTCTGGAAGTTGAAGTCCAAGAACATCTGGAGGGCCACAGTTCGACACCACTGCCTTAGACAATGCTCTGAGTGACTGTAAGGAATTTTTCAGGGGACGAGTCTGTAATTTTTAATCTGAAATATGAATAAAAGCTAATGGTAATTCCTCTTCCTTTCAGGAGGCCTACTTATCTGTTTGCCACGTGAACAGGCAGCACGTTTCTGTGCCGAAATCAAATCTCCAAAATATGGTGAAGGTCACCAAGCATGGATTATTGGGATTGTAGAAAAGGGCAACCGCACGGCCAGAATTATAGACAAACCTCGAATCATTGAGGTTGCACCACAAGTGGCCACTCAGAACGTGAATCCAACGCCTGGGTCAACTTCTTAATCTAGATGAAATAATTATTTTTGTTTTTTTAAAAATAGATCTATTCCTTTATCATTTTACAGCCTAAAGAACTGTATAAAGAAAAAAAAAAGAAACACATTGTGTCTGCAAATCTGGTGGCCTTAGGTCAGTTTGAACGGATGCGTTTAATAAAATAAAACCCATTGCCTTTTTTTCCTGTTACATTAATTGAAGATGCACCTAATCTTGAGGCAGCTTCTGAGTTGAGAATTATATTGTTATCCAATACTGTTGATTCATTTTGAATCTTTAGACACTTATCTCTTGCCGCATAGGCTCTTTTTTAAAAGGTGCTTTCACGTAGCACAGACTACCATTAGTGGTATCAAATAGCTGTGTCCTTTTTCACTATATGTATATTTATCATTAGGTCTAATTTTGGATGCCTTGAATGAAATTCCCAAAGGGCAATAAATTTGATAAGTGATGCAACAGTGGGTTTTGCACCCATCAGCAAAAGGGTTGCATGTCTACATTCAATCTTTGATTTAAAAAAATTTAGTCTTATCCATGAGCGTCTACAACTCTGAACATTGCTTGGTAGTACACTCTGTTAATTAAAACAAAGTGCTGATTTTGCATGAGAAGCACTTCAGAGCTCAAGGAAGAAAACTAATTTTGTTCTTTATAGACCAGACAATATTTACTTGTATTATCAATAATTGTTTCCTTTATTGATGGCATAAATGATGATGCTCAGTTTTGCAATGTGATTGGATGTGCTGTAGAGGGACAAGGTATTGCCAGCTAAAAGGAGGTTATTGTATAATCATTTGCAATTCACTATATAATTAATTACACAGATACTTTTTAAATATAACCAATTTAAAAAACTGTTCTGTGGATGGTAGTGTTTAATACATTTTATATTTTGTATAGTGATGATTATAAATCTTCTGTCTTCTTAAAATCAACAGCTGTCTAGTATGATGCTTAGTATTTTTTTTCTCTGCTCCAGATTCATTTTTTGTGTGCACGCTATTGTGATGTGTTTAAAAATCTACATTGCCAACATTGCAGCCTGAACTTAAGCTTATTATTTGAATAAATATTTAATTTTTTATTGCTCTTGTACAAGTGGATGACCTTTAAAATTTTATGCCTAAACTTACTGATTGGTGAGAAGTGGTGAGCAAATTGCTGTGCAATTACAGTTGTGGCATGACCATCTACTATCTGTGAAAGCAGTTACATCCAGGGGTTACTTTGAGTTAAACTACAGTACTTGTACGTAATAGAACAGCTTGTTCCAGATTGTGTTTGTTTTCAAGACAGTGAACACTGGAACTAAAATGCTGGATTGTTGCATTGGATTCGTCTAAGTCCCCATGCTTATAGTACATTAACAGAGCCTGGAGGAGGTATTTCTTCCTCTTACTTCCAGCACCCCTGCATAGTCTCAGAATCTGCTCTAGTTGGGGGACCATCGAGAACAGATTTAGGGGAGCCACGATTGCTCCAGAGAGGGTTTCGAAAGCCCCGTCAAACAAATAGAAATCTCCTTCTGTGATGTTTGAACACCGCAAGATATATCTGTTCATTTACAGTACTAAATGGGAAGCCTTAGTCTCCCACTAATATGTTGGCAGCATGAATGTATACCCAAATTCAAGATGTCACCATAACAACTGATACCTGTGTATTAAGTCTCATTTTGGTTTTATATTTAGAAATATCTTAGGCAATAACTGCCCTCTCGGGCTCTGCAGAATAAGGATTTTTTTTCCCTTGGGGAAATTTTTAAATCTTGTGATAGTTTTAAAATAGGATTTTTCTAATTTAGATCTTAAATGTCAAATACTGGAAGATTATATTCTTCATTGAAAGAGACATCCATAAATCCCAACATTTTTTAATTTCATGTCAAATATAATTTTGGAAAAGTAGGTCAGCTGGACATGTGTCTTCCTTGTGTTTTGGACATGAAAACTTGTTTAACACAGTTTGGAATTGGTCGCAGATGCTTCCTTAGGGGCAGTTTTATATGCATGATGACACTGGTTGCAGATCTTTAACATTCAAACATAGAACATGTGGAGAAATATACAGAAATAGCAGCAATATAAGCAGCTTTATGCAATTTTCTTCTGTTTTTCTCAATTTGTAAGTGGATACACACAGGGAAATATATCCAGAAAATGAGGTAATGATGTGATATGTATAATTTACACTTGGGTTTAACCAGAGGAAATTGAGGAGTGTTATGAGTTAACCAAAGGATATGCTAGTTGTATCCTTAGCAATGGTTAATGCCTAGGAGTAATTTCAAGTATTTTTTCCTTCACTTTTCAAATTACATAATTTATTTATGGATGTATGTTTTCCCTAGGGGGACGTATAAAATCCACTTAAAACAACGTAAGATGAAATGAATAAGCACAGAGTCTAAAGCGCAAGGAATAAAAGCAGTACAGAAATGGGGATAGGAAAGATGAAAAGCTCATTAAGTGGCCTAGGAAAATACAAATGTACAGTGGTGCCTCGCAAGACGATGTTAATTCGTTCCGCAAAAATCGCTGTCTTGCAAAAACATCATCTTGCGAAATGCGGTTCCCCATTGGAATGCATTGAAATCTATTTAATGCGTTCCAATGGGGGAAATCGCCGTCTTGCGAAAATCGCCCATAGGAAAACTGTTTTGCGAAGCGCGGACCCTGCTGTCTAAATCGCTGTCTTGTGAAAAACCGTCCCTAAAAGAACCGTTTTGTGAAGCATGGACCCAGCTGTCAAAATCATCATCTTGCGAAAAACCGTCCCCAAAAAAAACCCGTCTTGCGAAGCACGGACTGAAACATCATCTAGCAAAAATCACCCATAGGGAAAACCGTTTTGCGAAGCGCTCTAGCGATTGCAAAAACCCATCGTCTTGCGAATTAACCATTTTGCAAGCTAATCGTCTAGCGAGGTACCACTGTATTTGTCTTGTGCCAACAAGAGAGCAGTGTGCCCATCAAACATTTTAGGAATCTTTTAAACTTATCTGGAATACAAATTGAAAGAATGTAGGAGCAACAGTTTCTGATCTCAGGCCTGATCATGTTTCGAAACAAACTACTTGTTTTGAATAAGTTGTTAGCAGACACTGATTCGTTTCTGGGGAGGAAAAGAATGCCAGGCCTCTAGGAGGAATCTGTAAGTTTGGTGATAAGTGTAGGGCCAGATGCCCTGAACGTGCAACAAAGAGTAGCAGGCAGTTATGAAAATCTGAAGGACACTGTGGATCACATACTGTCAAACTTAATTCAGGACCAAGGTATTGTGGATACTATGTTCTCATTGTACTTCATTTCCACTGTCACAACTGATTCCACATCTTACATTAATATGAGTTGATGCCAGTGGATTACAGCAGGCTAGTAAGATGAATTTATGGCTGTTATTTGGGAATAATTTAGAATATTCATGATAAGAAAAAAAATAAAATTTGCCTTTATTTTTCCAAGGAATCCTGACATGGTAAAACCTAGGCTTTAATAGGAAAGACTCTGGATCTGGCTTTTCTGTGTAAGTGTGGTGTAGGGCAAAGCAGAGGGACCGTGTATGCTTCCATTGCAGAAAAAGAACAGAACAAAAACTCCACGGAACAAGAGGGGAGTGACCTAAACAGGAAGTTGTCAGTGGCACAGGTCAAGGTGGGTAACATACCAGCGTCCATCTTGCTGCCTATCAGTTGTCTCGTCACTGGTTTCTTTAAATATAGTGTTGCTACACTTCTGTAACATCCAGTATTTCTTTCGATACTTGGCGGAACGCCTCCTCCCACCTAGATCTACTCATATCACCCGATCTAGCCAGGAGGGACGACTTGAGGAGCCTAATGCCGAGGGAGGCCCAGAAAGAAAAAACAAAACACCGGGCCTTCTTGGCAGTGGCTCCCAGTCTCTGGAAGGAACTCCCACCCACCCCCGTTTGACTCCCTCGCTGGGCATTTTTCAAAACCAACTCAAGACCTAGTTATATAGATAGGCCTTCCCTCCAGGCATTACTTACCTCTTTTCCTCTATTTTTAAACTATTGTCTATTGTATAAATGTTGAAAATTGTCAATATGTATAACTGTTTTTATGTGTTTTGTGAGCCTTCCAGAGAAGGCTATGTCTAAATGGGTGGCATATAAGCTAAATGAATGAATGAATGAATGAATGAATGAATGAATGAATGAATGAATAAATAAATAAATAAATAAATAAATAAATAAATAAATAAATAAATAAATAAATAAATAAATTTATTTTGTGGTAGGGACCATTAGGATTTCAAAACAAGTATTTTAAAACCCCATAGCTTTGATAACCGAATCCTTGTCTGGTCTGCAAAAACTACAGTGAGAGTGAAGATTACAAATTGCAGAGGTGCTAGAGGGCTTTCTATATAATTGGTGTTATATGTAGATGCCTTTGGAATTTGAGTCCTACATTTTGCCATGATTGCTTTAAGGTGGCTGAAAGTAATGAACCATAAAGGTACAAACGCAAAGGTTGAAATCCAATAGCAAATTGCAACTAGAGTAGGCACATTGAATCAGTGAAACATACATAGGTGTTGACTCATCAAATCACCACTGATTCAATTCTAGTTGCAGCTTTCTACTGGAGTTCAGTCAATAAAGTGTAATGAAATAAATAATTATTTTTTTGTAAAATCAGGATTTAAAAAGAATAGTTTTTCAGAAGCTGTCAAAATTATTGTTACATCACAGAATGGGACAGATTCTACCCGACATATTGACATTGATGAAAAGATGAAAAGAGCTCTACTGGTCAGATTGAAGTTCTGTTCAGTCTGGCATTGTGTTTTCCACAGTAACCAATCACATGTCTGTGAAAGGCCATAAAGTTATTGAGGCAGTTGTCCTCTCCTGCTCTGTTAACCTAACAACTATTATTTAGAAGCTGGTAGCCAATGGTCACGTGGAATGTGGTGGCGCTGTGGGCTAAACCGCAGAAGCCTGTCCTGCAGGGTCAGAATACCAGCAGTCGTAAGATCGAATCCACGCGATGGAGTGAGCTCCCGTCACTTTGTCCCAGCTGCTCGCCAACCTAGCAGTTCGAAAGCATGTAAATGCGGGTAGATAAATAGGTACCACCTTGGTGGGAAGGTAAAACGGCGCTCCCTAGTCACGCTGGCCACGTGACAATGGAAACTCTTCGAACAAGCGCTGGCTCTATGGCTTGAAAAATGGGATGAGCACTGCCCCCTAGAGTCGGACACAACTGGACTAAAAATGTCAAGGGGAACCTTTACCTTTACCTTTCAGTCAATGGTCACATCATTCTGAAAAAGTGAATCACCTATGACAGAATTTTTGTGGGGAAAAACCTGCATAATTTCCAGCAATTCTTGTCTTGATAAACAAGGAACATTATAAGAATATGGATTTAATGACCAAATACAGGAGTGGAAAGCCTACAGGCTGAATGTGATCCATAGGCTAAAATTAATTATTGTATTACTAATAAGTATGAAGATTTGGCTCCCAAGCTTGTACACAGAAATCTGTGTGTGGTCTTGCTGTTTTTAACGTAGATTGAAGTAAAAATAACATCATAATAACAATTACATGCTATCAGATCAATTCTGAGTTATGGCAACCCTTTTCTGAGTTTCCTAGGAGGAATACAGAGTAATGGTTGGTTGCTCATAGTGCTATCCATGGCATTACTTTGTCACAGAGGTTTTAGCAAAAATAGCCCTGAGTTTAAGTATCAAAGCGGTGACCCCTAAAAGACGTTCGGATTTTCTCTTTCCTGTAGCAGAAGAGGACATTGTCAAGAGACAGGCTGTCCCTTCTGCTTGCTTCCACAGACAGAACTGATCACCCAATCAGGCAGCACTAGGGTTCCCTTGAGAGAGAGAGGGACCAATCCTGGCTGAACTAGTTTCGGTTTCTGTCTTAGCAACACACAAACTTACCTTGACTTCATCTTCACCTGTCTTCTTCCTTCTCCAAATTTTCCCATTCTTTTCATTATATTTCTCAGCCATGAGCTGTACCTTCTAGATTCCCTCCACCAGGGCCGGACTGTCAGAGGTGGGGAGGATGCTGGATAGCCCAAGCCTCTCTGCAGATTCTGACTTACCACAAGATAACCAGCCTTCAGCTTTAAGTATGTCTGCTATGGCCAAGAGAGTAGTGGGGGGAAAAATAAAGACCTGCCTTGCAGTGTGGAGTCACCTCCAAAAGGCTGCCGCCACCCCACCACCACCACTTAGGTGTACAGGGGGTGCCAAGAAATACCATCTAAAGCTGTAAGTATTCAGGGACCTAAGTCCATTGATCGCCTCCCATCGTAATGGTCAGACAGTTCACCCAAAATTTATTGGCTAGATAAATCTTATATCAGAGGAAGCCTTTTCAGCTGCAGAGGACAAGAGAAATTGTTCCATTTTTTAAATTGCTGTATTTCAAATTTCTTTATATCATTAAATTATTTGGAAATATTTTACTTTTCAATTCTTTGCTTTCATTCATCTTGACACTGTTGACAAATCTGATCGTAATTCTTTTGTAGTCTGTTTCCATTGCCCCTTATCAAGTATCAATAAAAGTGCTCTGAGACATCTGTAGTAGAAAGAATAAAATGTTTCAGTGTTTCCAGTTGTGGACATATCAACAGCATGCAAAACAACCAGCTTCAACAGACTAAAGAGAGGGAAAGAGCAAAGGGGCAGGGCTGCCTTTGAATTGAGAGGCAGGAAGGAACAAAAGATCCTTCCCAGCCACACTTTCTACAGGCAGTATGTGAGGCTGTAAAAGTTCCAACACTGTTCTGGGGCTGTCTTGCCTACAGCACTGTGCTCCCAGGAAAGGCATCTTCCTCGGACAAAGCAATAGGTTAATTCTCTAAAGAGACCAACAGGAGTCCTATCAGCAACTTGTTCATGTCAAATTCTATAGCAGAAATAGTACTGGTACTTGGGGAGGGAGCAGCAGCAGCTATCCAAGGAGCTGGCTGTGGCAGTAGATACTGTACAGGAGTTTTCTACCTAATCTGTTGCTGGAGCCACATGGCTCAGTGTGGTAGGTAGGCCTGATTCTCTGTACTAATTAGGTCCAAAAGATAATTGATTCCTCTTTATAAGAAGAGAGGAGGATACCTGTTGAAATAATTTAACCATTGAAGTGCAGAACTAGTTTTCAGCTCTCCTCCCATCCACTACTACTGAGCTGAATGATGTATGACATGTTGATACAACAGACCATATTACTGCTCTGTGGGCAGGGTATTGCTAGTATAGTGAACAGGGGTTTTGCTCCTGCTTGCATGTGTTGGTTCCTGAAATAGCATTGGTGGAAGAGGTGCGGGCTCTGTTCAACATAATGACCTTTGCTTTTTGGGGTTCCACCAGGACCATCTTATCTCCCATGGTTTCACATGTACAAGAATCCTTACCAAGAAACTAGCTAGATTAGTTCATTGAAGGATCTGGATCACTAAGCTTAAGTGATCTGTGATCTGCTGCTACTAATGACCTCTGACATCTGATTAGATGAAGATGTGCAGCTACTGAACTGGTATCTGGATTCTGTAGGAAAGTGTACATGAAGGCAGCCTTTAACCATCACCAATGACATATTTAGAATGCTAATGCACATTATGTTTTCAAAACAATTGTATGTATTATCTGTAATAACTTGCAATAATTCTATGATGTCAGCCTGTTACTCACATCTTGCAGGTGTGTAGTGAAAATTGGGAGATTATGAATTCCCAGTTATTGTTGTTTTATACAATTGTAGGCTTTGTTCTTATTCCAGAGCACAAGAATGCAAGTAAATGTACATGCCTATCATCAGCATTTGAGTGGAAAACGTAACTGTTGTGGGAAATAAATCAATACACATAGAACTTTATCCAGTTTATTGGGAATACTGTATTGTGCAAGATGAGCATAATTAAGAACATAGTACAGTATAGCAACAATTTTAGTTTTACATCTGCTTTATGATTCTGAAGTTCCTATTTAACCATTTTATTCCTTTAAAAAAAATATTACGGAGGCTCTCAATATGTAGGGAAACAATAAAAAGTTTTGTATCATATTTGAATCCTGTTCAGTTTCACTGGGCTTAAGCCTTCGTGGACTTGTAGCCAGTTCTTCAGATGCAGGCTACAAGGCATGAAAGCTCACGCCAGCTAACACTGGGTCTTTTAAGATGCCACAAGACTTTTCGTCGTTTGGCTGCAACAGATTTACACATGTCTAGCTCCTTGGGGATTCTTCCATGTGGGATTACTTACAGAAACCCTACAGGGTTTAATTTTGTTTTTTTAATACATATTTAAATATGTGCAGAGTACATATTTGAATGATAGTGATGTGAATCAAAGTGTGTTTCCGCCTTTTCTATCATCTTGCGGCTTCGTGAACGTGCTTTTCGTACTCGTGGTTGATCTCCGGTGCCCTTCCCGTGCCAATCTCGACGGTTTCCTCATCGCCAGGCAACGCGCCGCCCATCTTATCCTGAGAGGTTGTCTGACATTTTGACCCTCGCCCTCTGAGCGGTTGAGGGAAACCTTTCTGCCTTCCGCCCATTAGTGGGAGGAGCCGGGATGGGTTCGTCACAGAAAGGAGCCAATCAGGAGCCGAAGCTGGGAGGGAAGCCGTGGCCGCCCCATTCCCTCTTGTTTTACGCGAAGGGCTTGAGGGCTGACTCCCGAAGGCGTCATGGAGGGAAGAGGGACGGAGGCGCCGGCGGCCAGGGCTTCTCTCCGGCTGAGGACGGTCCTTCGGCACCTCGTCTCCTCTCGACCCGCGGGCCTGGCCGGTGTCGCCGCCCTTGTATCCTTTCTGTGGTCTGGGGTGCGGAGAGCGACGGCGGGGGTGGTAAGCCGGGAAATCCTGTTTTGGCTCTGCCTGGTGTTTCGGGCAGGGCGACCGCGGTCTCTTCGCTTCCCTCCTGCGTCCCGAAGTCCCTTTTACTTCTTTAGTGGTTGCCAGCTGACCGGGAGGAAGGCAGGATCGGTTGGGCTTCTGTGTAACTGGACAGTTGCCGAGTCTGCAGAAAAAGAGGGGGAAACCAGGCTGTGTGTGGAGGTGGCTGACCCAGAAGTCGGCAGGGAACAAATGTTTTCCTTTGCAGAGCAAGCGACAGCTGAAAGTGGAACAGCAGGTTTGCCTGTTCAGAAAGTTGGTGGCTCTCTTTATAGGCAGCTTTTCAGACAAGCCAGCTGGCTTCTTGTTTGTGTCTTGTGCCAAGGCAGCAAAATGTGGGGTTCGTTCAAACGGGAAGGAATCGCTCCTGGCTGAGGACTGCCAGGTTCATTGCCATCCTAGGACAAAGGTTTTTAATTTCTACTTATCAGGCTGCTCAGAGTCCAGTAGAAAAAACAGGTTGGTAATTATTCCTCTGAGATTAGGGTAATAAGAGTGGATGCAGCAGCAGAGGGGCTGCTGCCCCCGTTCATAACTGTGTTTATAAATCATAGAATAGTGAAGTTGGAAGGGTATAAAGCCATCAAGTCCAACCCCCTGCTCAATGCAGAAATACAAATCAAAGGATATCTGCCAGCGGGTTGTCTTAAGTTTATTTTGAATGCCTCCAGTGTTGGAGCACTCACCACCTCCCGAGGTAATTGGTTCCACTGTTGTGCTGCTCTAACAGTTAGGATGTTTTTCCTGATATTCAACAGAAATCTGGCTTCCTGTAACTTGAGCCCATTGTTGTGTTTCCTGAATTCTGGGATGATTGAGAACAGATCCTGCCCCTCGTCTGTATGACAGCCTTTCAAGTATTTGAAAATTATCATATCACTCCTCTGTCTTCTTTTTTCAAGGCTCAACATACCCAAGTCTTTCATAAATATGACATTTATATGCCATTCAGTAAAAACTAGAAATACAGCATGATAATGTCCAATGAAAAAACACAACAAATCATAGTAATAAAAACAATACAGAAATTAAAATAAAAATAGAAGTAAAGATGGGGCAGGTGCATTTTCCAGCATTCTTGTGTTGCAGGGGTAAAAGGGATTAAATCTGCATAGATTTGTTCTTTTATGTGCTCATTAAAGGTACCCAGTATGGAACTCAGCATCTTCACACAGTTATACAGTGCTTTAGCTAAATTAAAATCAGCTAAACTATGAATAGCTGTTAATTTGTTATCTTTAAAGGGGGGGTTATATAAACACATGGAGATTAAACTATCAATAGCTCCCGTCTCAGTCACAGTGTGGCTCTTAATACCAGTTCCTATAGAGCAGACAGGAGGGCCTGGTGTGCTTTGGTCCATGGGGTCATGAAGAGTCAGACACAACTTAACTACTAAACAACAACATAGAGCAGAAGTAAGAGCTGTAGTTGTCCTCATGGCCTGCTTATATAATTCCCATTAGTATGTATGGTCAGTCAGGTGGGAAATACCTTGCTAGATTAGGTATATCTTTCGGGTCATCCAGCATGTCTCTTCTCATATTCTTACCCTTTTAATAAACTATGGCAGTGTTTTTAGCTTAAAAAGACCTACAGAGTTTTGTGAGGAATGTTCTACTTGCCTAGCACAAACCGAACAGTTGGTTGGTGGTAATAGTATGCCCATCCTTCAAATCCCTGTAATTGGTCAGTTTGCAGTTTTATTTATAAAGCATTTGCAAAGCGTAACATACTGGCTGAACAATCCTGTTGGTATAAATTTCCACCTTCCTTTGTAGGAGTGGGAGAGGACAGCTTTAAGAAACAGTGATTTGCATGTGACCACTGACATGACTGAGATGGGAATTTGAAACACTTTCCCAGGCCAAGTGTGCTGTTGGTGCCACTATCTCGCAGATCAATCTCCCTGCATTGTTTCACAGAAAAATAGTTGATAGGAAAACTGTTTTTCCCCGTGGTATTTTAAAACCAGTGTAGTAATGGTTTTCTGTTTTTCTGTCTGCATAATACTTCAGAACTTTGTACCTGTTACTGTTATATAAGAGGCACATGATGACTTTGTTTATCATTTGGTTTTGTTGGCTCTCTACACTTCTAGATATACCAGCATTTTACAATGGGCAAGAATCAGGCATTTTTAATGTCTCCCTAAAATTTATTGCAGTTTGAATACAAATACTGACTGCTCCCTTTCTTCTGTGTTTTGTTTGTATGTACACAAAAGTGGTGGGTGCAAAATTTCTTATTAGATCTCCCCCTGCATTATTTTGAGGAATAAATGGAAACTTAGTTCTCAAACTTGCAACAGGTTAGTCTGTTGGAGAGTCTAATGAGGCTATTGCCTGCTGTTGTTTATCTGCCTTGCAATTCTTGCAGATTAGTGAGCAACAGTTTCAAGTTTATAAAGTATGGCAGAGGCCAACAACCTCCGCGTCTGCGGCCCGGTGTCAGTCCGTGGCCCGAGCCGGACCAGGCTGCGGAGTCAGACCTCCCCCCACCCCCGCATGGACTCCCCCCGCACAGCCTGCTTGCGCCTGTGCACGCACGCCTATGCCCACATGAGCACTCCCCCACTCCTTCATGCATATGCATGAATGCGCCCTGAGCGTTATACTTTGTGAATTGACATGAGCTCCATCATGCCCACACGAACACTGCACTGCCCTTTGCGCATGCACATGAGTGTGCTACCCCCGCATGAGCATCCCCACTCCTTTGGCCATGCGCATGAGCGAGCGCGCATGTGCACAAGCGCAGTGGATGCCCCGCCTTCCCCAGCCAGTCCACGGGGCTAAAAAGGCTGGGGAACGCTGGTTGCTCAGGGAAGGGCAGCTTTGGTGAATAGAGACCAATTTTCTGATCTTGAACGTTCTGAGAACCACAGAGACAAAACATTAAAATGTATGAGGGCAAAAATGAAACTGCAAGTGCCTAGAAATATATTTCCAATTTGGGAAAATGACTGTTTTGCAAAGTTGGGGTGAGTGAGGAATGTGACCTATTCAAAAGGCTTCCAGGAGCTGGAATGCACATTGTTTACATCAAAAGAAGGGGACGAGTGATGGTCAGGGCTGCAAAAGCAGGTCTTAGTGCTAACAGTTTGCCCACCCCACTGTGATGGAAAGGCTGTTTTGGCCCATTAAGTTATAAGACTGCCACAGTAATTGCATGAATTTCAGATCTGTGAGGCTTGCCAGGGCTCCAACTTAAACCATGATACAGTTATTTATATATTATTTTATATGTTATTTCATTTCTCTCCTGCCTTTCTCCCAGTAAAGTCATGCAGAGCAAAGAATCATTTAAAAAGCCTAAAACCACAAAAAGTTCTTATATTAAAGCAACTAAACAAAAGAGCATTAATTTAAAATATATTAAAAACACATAAGGAAACAATAAAATATACAGCATCCTAATTAAAACTCTTTTGTCAGGAGTCTGTTCAGTTGCCAAAAGACAACAGTCTTTCATATAATCTGGAGCCAGGCTATGGAGTGCTTGTTAGATCATGACCAGTGCTTTGAATTGCGCCTGGAAATAGACTGGCAGCCAGTGGCTGTCCTCATAGGCACATTTGGCATGGGAAAGGGCCTTTTCACGGGTTCCTCTCAGATTATGAACACCCTTCCATGACAGTATACACTGGCTTCTCTTCCTGCTGTCCTTTCACCAGTGAGCAAGATGTGTATGTGTGTAGTGAGTTTCTAGTTTTTGTTGTGGCACCTTAAAGAATACCCATTTTTAAAAGTGTAGGTTTTGGGGGACTGTTGACAACTTCTTCTAATGAATGGAGTGTTACCTGAGTAGCAGATATTCACCCATGTGATTATATGATGAAGGAGGACAAAAAGGAATAGAAATGCTGAAAATTGATTATTATTTTGTCATTGTAAGTATTAAAAAAAGTTTTTCATTTCCATCAGCTCAACTGATCGTTTTGACCATTCTCCCTTTTTGCAGCACTCTGAATGCCTTCTCCAGTCCTCTGTCTGCTCCATAGAGTTTGTGAGCCCTTTGGAATAACATAGGAGGTCATATGAGGGATCTTGGGAACAGGTTTGTCGTTGGATTAAACTGCTGCTTTGCATCAACTGTCGAGAGCTCTTTGGTTATAAAAAATGCTTGCCTTCTTGATGCAAGTCTCAGCAGGAACATTCTTAACCATGACATTTTTAAAAATAGAAGAGAACAGACACATTAGTGGTGGGCATGTACTATTACTACTGGTATTGCTATTACCCTTTATTACAGTGTACTGGGAGGATTTAAGATAAGCAAGGGATTTTGTTCTATTGGGATATAGTAAGCTTCACTTCACAAAAAAGTGGCTGAAGTTCCCACAGGATCTTAGTAGAAGGACTACCAGAAATGTAGACCACCCTGAGGTCTTTAGAAGGGTAGGATGAAAATACAGTGGTGCCTCGCTTAGTGATCGCTCTGTTTAACGAAGAAATTGCTTAGCGATGCAGTTTTTGTGATCGCAAAAGCAATCGCTTTGCGATGTTTCCTATGGGGAAAATTCGCTTTGTGATGATCGCGGGGAAGCGATCATTGCAAAGCGCCCATTTTCGGCCAGCTGATCGGCGGTTTCAAAATGGCCACCAGAAAACAAAATGGCCACCTGCTGTGTTGCCTCACTTTAGAGGCACCGAAAATGGCTGCCACACTGGAGAATGTTCACTTTAAGGTTAGTTTTTAGCCCATAGGGACGCATTAAACGCGTTTTAATGCGTTTCTATGGGCTTTTAAAAATCGCTTAGCGATGTTATCGCTTAGCAGTGATTTTTGCTGCACAGATTAACATCGCTAAGCGAGGCACCACTGTATATAATTTTGAGGTAGGACTGTGATCTTCATTTGAACTGAAAAACTAGACTGAAAAATCCTATTATCTCTAAGATAATAGAGGGGAGTAATATAAATTTTATAAGCTACTTTAGATTTCTTTTGATCCTGAATCTGTTAAAAGTTTCCTTCTCTCCAGATATACCTTTCCTTAATTTATTCTGTAGACACATTTTCCTACTTCAGCCCAAGTTGCTACTGCAAAATATCCAGTACACTTCCGGTAGGTATTTTTTTAACCTGTTTTCTTGCATGAAAATGTAGGTGAATTATTCCTACATTCCACGTGACATGAGTTCAAGTTCAGTGAACTTTTAATAATTTCAGGTCAATTAGCTGTTAAATTGCTGACTCAAATGAACCTGGTCAATTTTACTTACTTTATTACTTTATTATTATTACAACCATAGGTCATCCATGTTAGATATACAAGACTAAAATACAATAATATATCATAAAATATCTAGAATTGATAGAAAATAGACTGAAATTCAGATTACAAATTCTTTATCTAATTACTGCAGTGATTTAAACATCTGTTTCCTTATTCTACAAGCCACTGCACAGAATTTTGCAACCTTAGCTGTAATTTCATTTGAGGAATCAGAGAAGAGAAAAGAGATGTAAAATATATTGGGTCTACCTGGATAATGTTTTAAAAGTGAGGAAGTAAGTAGATTACATTAATCTTTATAAGATATCCAGTACAATAGGACACGTTCCCCAGTTTCCACCCTACCAGATGGGCAAGGGCAAAGACTTTGATCCCTCTAAAAAGACTGTAGGCAGAGCATTGTAATGGGCCAGTGTAAAAGTTCTCTGGTGTCAAGCAGATTATAAATTATACAGGGTGATTCCCAGCCATTAACTAGTTTGGGACTTGTGACTGTTAATTTTGCTATTCTGCAATATTATCCTTTCTCTCTTGAGTGTAGCAGTTGGAGGAAATGATTACCAAATACCAGACTGTAAGAAGAAATAAAACCATTGCCCACTTTTCCAACCTTTTCAAAACAGAAGCTTTCTCAGTTTTTGTTCTTCAGTTCCTTCTGTCACCATTGGTTCCCCTTCACCATCTGTGTGTTTGTAGTAAAAATAGGGTGCATTTCACAGAGCAATACTATTAGAAAAAACCCTGTTACATTGAACAGTTTGTCCCTTCCAACTCTGCAGTTCTAAGATGATGAGGATGATTTACAGTGGTGCCTCGCTTAACAACAATTCGTTCCAGCGAAATCGCTGTAGAGCGAAAATGTAAAGCGAAATAAAGCCTATTGAAGCACATTGAAAACCGTTCAATGTGTTCCAATGGGCTGAATAACTCACCGTCCAGTGAAGATCCTCCATAGGGGCAGCCATTTTCGCTGCCTGTAATGTATTAAGAACTGAACTGTATATAGCTTGTTTTGTATCAAAAGGCCTCTAATTCAGATGTTTATGGACCACATTTTCTGTCACAACCTTGGCAAATACAGTACCTCGCGTTCTCCACAGTGCTTGCTTGTGGTGCCGGACATTCCCAGGTATATGTAGTTAGTTACACAATAGTTTGCAGGCAACACGTTTTAGTTGCTGATAATGGCAAAATGTTCTGTTACATGGAGATATCAGCAGTAGTGTATCAGCTGTTGTCTATGAGTTGAGTTAGCAGCTCTGGAGTTTCTTGCAACATCGGTTGAAGATTGTTGCCAAAAGCAATTAATTTCTTACCAGGTTCAAGCATCACTATTAGGTAAAATCTCCATATACTTTTCCTGGGAAAAACAAACAAGCCTTTCTAATTCAGATGTCTATGTGCCATATTTTCTGTCTCAGCAATCTGTGCTTTCAGGCACCACAGAAATATTTAAAGTTGCTTTCTCTTCTCTCAGTATTTCTTGTGATTGCAATGATGATGATTTGGTATTTCCACAGTTACACATTGGATAATAATCTTCTAAGCCCAGAGCAGAGGCATTTCTATGAGGAGAATGGTTATCTTGTCATTAAAAATCTGGTCTCCGATGAGGACATTGAACGTTTCAGGTAAAGTACATGTCATTATCCTAGTCACATTGAATAAGATTTTATAAGACATACTGGTTACAATACATAGATCTCCCTTGAGGTGTTCGTTACAATCTCGTGTGTGTCAAAGAGGACCTGAAAAGTACAAGACTTCCCAGTCCAAATAGTGCCTTGCCCATCACATTTGAAACTTGCTGGATACAGTATTCAAAAAATGCCTGTTATTTAGAATGATCTGGATATAATTGATAAGTAGAAACCAAACCTTTTCAGAGAGAATTATGAGGCTGTGTAGATTGTAAATCCTATCCAATTTGGTTTTTAGGGACAACAGAATTGTTTTAGTAATGGGATACAATTTACCAATTGTTTTTTGTTTTTGTTTTATTTTGTTTTCTAATCCTATCCTCAGAGATGAGTTCACAAAGATCTGCAGAAAGGAGGTGACTGTACCTGGGCTGGTGATCATGAGAGATGTGTCAATTGCCAAGTCAGAGTTTATTTCAGATCAGAAAGCAATTTCAAAAATACAGGATTTTGCATTTCACGATGAGCTCTTCAGATATTGCACATTGCCTCAGGTAAAAGAAGGGAATATTGTATATTAAGGCCACAAACGATTGCATTACAAGATTCTCAGTCATATATTCAAGTAAAATAATTGTGGAGATCATGTGACACTGGCATGTGGTCTTCATAGCCCATTCTAAGGATGTAGAGATATATTGCTGCCATAAGAAGGGCTTGTTCTAAATGTGTATTTGCATAATTGAGGGGCTGACCTAGTATAGCAGTGATGTTCTGTCAAGAACATAGACCACAATCTGACAGAAGTTGAGACAGAGCAGTAGTCTCATGATGCTGGAAATTGTTTACAACCCCACCTTTATTTTAAAGTCAAAAGTACCCATCCAGAATCCTTCCTCCTTCAACCACAGTTTGACTTATGGGAAACAAACATGCAGGTACACCTGTGATCCCTGTATAAACTACTTTGACCTGAAGAGAGTGGGTTTTGTGGGGGTTTAAGTTGGAAAACGATCTGAAGGAAGGATTAGTTTTCTCTTCACAGGAGTTACTTTTTTCTCCTTTTTAGTTCATTCACCAGCCTATTTCTCAAATGACCAATTCATTTCCTGAATGACCATTTTTCCTGCTATATTTTATTTTTATGCGCTAGTTAAAAATCTGCCGCACTCTGAGACAGCTGCTGAGTTATTGCCACTTTAACTGCCAAATCAAATTATCTGTTGCCAGAATAGAAAACTGATTGTAACTTGTGAGAAAGGTTATCACAGAGGTAACCCTTGCTCCTCTCATCTGAAATCCCAGGTCAAATACTGCCCAACAAAATCCTAATCCCAATCTACAACCCCCCCTATAAACAACCCCACAGTAGATGTGATCACATGTTAGAGGTCTAGTTTGGCTGGGACCAGTGTTGGAGAATGATTAGAACTAAGAAGTAACTTGCTTTTTGTGGCTGAATTCAAGTAAAATTATGATTATCACAATATGAATTAGGCAAGGAAACAAAGCCATGTTGTACTTGTAGAAAATGTAAAAACAAGGCTGAGTAATGATTTTGGGATGATGTGAGTTGCTAAGTCACATTTGGCATACAGTATTGTGTCATGCAGCCTGTGCACAGGTAGCAGAGCATGTAATCTCATCAGCCTTACAAGCTGTGGGTGATTGTGGCTGGCCTCTTCCTGCTTCCTCCTGGGAACTGTAGTGGGGAGTCAAGCTCCTAACCCCTGTCTCCGCAGCCAGGTGCTGCAATGCACTGAGCTACATCAGCACTCATACCACATAATATAATGGTTTTAGATATGTTAGCCGGTTTGAATGTACTTTTTGATGCATCATTTTCTTCACCTTAGATTGTGAAATATGTTGAGTGTTTCACAGGACCGAACATCATGGCTATGCACACCATGTTGATCAATAAACCTCCAGATCCTGGTAAGGAATTTTTGAACAGATTTACACTACTGCATTGAAACAGGCAGACAGTTTAATGTATTGTGAAATCTGGCCTTTTTATCTTTTCTGGTTCAAATTTCGGAGCTAGCTACTATATTAAAATGAATACTACTGGTGTGGTTAACTAAGTAGCAGAAAAGTGGGGTATAAATTTATAGAAGTCCCAAATGACAAGTGGTATTTGTGTAATAAGAACCAAAGTTGGACTGCCATTGTGCTTTAAACATTATTTCACCAAAGTGAATTTCTCAGCATGTGTGTTATACTGGTGTTTTTCCACTTGAAAGGAGGAGGATTCTGAAACAGAGAAATTTTCCAGCCACCCTATTGCTATAATGGATGGATGTGTACAGTTCGTAGAAGCTTAGAATTTTACTTTATTTTAATAACACAACCTGAAGATATGATAATTCAAATAATTTTTACAGGAAGGAAGACTTCTCGCCACCCAATGCATCAGGACCTGCACTACTTCTCATTCAGACCTGCAGATCGTATTGTCTGTGCCTGGACTGCCATGGAGAGAATTGATCGCAGAAATGGATGCTTAGTAGTATTGCCGGGAACCCATAAAGGAGACCTAAAACAACATGATTATCCTGATTGGGAGGTAATTTGAGTGAGTATGAGGGAGTGTGCAGAAGCGGGGAGGAAAGGAATGTTAACCAATGTGGATGTAGCTGATTACAGTTAAAAATTTTAGAACTAAGAGGTTTTTTTTTTCATTGCCTTTATAATCTTCTTCCCTGGGTGCATTTGGAGATTACATTCACTACCATCCTATTTATTTATTTAATACCCCACCTTTGTGTAAAAAAAAGGGAATTCAAGCTTTTAGCAGTCTCCATACAGTAGAGCTGAATTTTGCAAAAGGATATAGTGCTCAAGTGCTTTAATCAGTGAATTACTGGATAATTAAGCTACTCACTGTGAATGTAGCACTGGTTGCTGTGAGAATGCCAGATCTTTGACAGCAAATGAGAGCTCCTGATTGTCAACTACACTACACAACAAATTGCCTTCTTTTTCAAAAAACAAAATGAAACGAAAAAACTCCCATGGCCCTAAAACAGGATGTGAAGGCAGGGATGTGGGAAAATGATGAATAACTCCTCCTATGGGTCATTATTGGCCCTACCAAGGCAGACCCCTTCTTTCTGGAGTCTGCATTGGAGGCTGCATGTTGTCTGCCCCCTTCATATGCTAAAATTCATATAAGGGTATTGTTGGTTTGATTTTTTTGCAGGACATATACTTGTAGCACTGTTCCCAGTATTTTTAGGGATGTCATGATTGATACTTTTTTTACAATAATGATAGTTATTGCTAGGTTATAACACATGCTTTTTCCTGATTTTAAAATCAGTCAGCTATGAATCTGTAAGTACCAGCTTCTAACATGGCTTTCTCCCCAGTAACTTTGAATTGAACTTTCTGTGACTCAGTTCCAAAGTGGGTGTATTCCTATTTCTATGAGTAAGGTAATTTTTATGTTGATTTTCCAGGGTGGTGTAAACAAGATGTATCATGGAGTGCGTGATTATGACAGAAGTATTCCAAGGGTTCATCTTGCTATGGAGAAAGGAGACACAGTATTTTTCCACCCTTTGCTAATCCATGGCTCTGGAATGAACAAGACTGAAGGGTTTCGGAAGGTAAGGTGCTTGTTCAAATTACAGGCTGCAAACACCTGGGGCATTTCCTTTGGAAAAATACGTTTCATAAGTCAAGACTCTCCCATCTTTTCAATTAATAACTGATCTCACTTTTTAATTGTTTAAAAAGTTTTGAAAGGTGAAAGATAGTTACATATTTTCAGTTTAAATCTAGAGTACAAAAAAGGGCACTGGAAAGTTCACCATCCAAATCATGCAACCTCTCATCAGTGTAAATATAATCTGGCTGCATCAGCTATGTGTACCTGTGTATTGGACATATTTCATTATTACTGTATGAAAAGATCCATAAATGTTGCTGTTGGTTTAATAATACATTTTACTAGGTGGGTAGGTGCAGCAGTATGCCCTGGGAGAGGGAGTTGTGCACGAATCGACCATGACATCATAGTACAAAGGTCCTTGACTAGAGATGGGGGTATTTGTATACGAATACCCCCGCACAGGTGGAGATGATGAGGGTCCAGCCTCATGGTGCCGGACGGTCCACTCACTGATCCACTGCTGCAGATAGGTGAGTGGACTGTCCGGCACCATGGGGCCGGATCTCGTTATCTCCACCTGTGCGGGGGTATATGAATATGAATACCCCCATCTCTGTTCTTGACTATTTCACTTAAAATATTAATATCAAAATCTAAGGTGAACCACTAAAATTTCTCCAGTTCTTTGCTTTGAAAAAGTCCCCACTCTGCCCTGAAAACCATGCGTGTAGCAAGCAAAATCCATTTCCCTTGGGAAGAGTATCTGGGATAATTAGATTTCAACAGGACACTGTTTTGCACCCAGCACCAGCATTCCAGGAGGATGGCTCTAAAAAGCAAAGTGTTTTGGAAAGATTTCCACCACTTTGTCAATGTGACACTTTTAGATAGCCTTTGATTGGTTTTGAAAATTAAGCAGGTTATTTCCAATGTTTGCCATAATTTTGAGTCTGTCCCAGGTGTGTATTAGAGAGACAAGACACTCACATCCAGTAAAAATCTTCGAATGACCTGGTAAGGCTTTGACTTCAATCTTAATCACTGAATTTTCCAGTAATACAGCAGTGAGGAATAAGATAGGAGCTTGTTGTTCAATACATCATTTACAGCAGGGCTGAGCAGCCTGTGTCTCTTTGTCTGCTCTTATGCAGCTCTCAGACTGATTTCAGGAGCTCTCTGCAAGTAATTAGTTTCAGTGGTGTCCAACCCTGGCCCTCCAGATGTTCTTGGACTTCAACTCCCAGAAGCCTTCACCACCACCTCTGCTGGCCAGGATTTCTGGGAGTTGAAGTCCAAGAACATCTGGAGGGCCAAGGTTGGACACCACTGGTTTAAGCTTTTATAGCAGCACCCTGTCTTGCCCCCAGTGGTCTGCACAGTGGTGAGGAAGAGGGAGGGAGAAGAAAGGGTATGCAGCCCCCACTGCAAAGTAATAATGATAATTAAAAAAAACCCTGAGAGAATGCTACACATAGTAGAAGAAAGGGTTTCTTCTCCTTTGTTTACAATGAAACACCAAAGGTGGAATAAAGATGACACGAGCTTCAAATGTATTTTCAAAGTAATGTGCAAGGAAACATACATCCTCACTGCAAACAGCTGTAGGGACTTTTTTAATTATGTGTTTGGGAAATGTTTAGAGCTTCCCCCTAAATACGCTCACCTTGCGCATTCTTACAAAAAAGCAAATGCCACAGCTTCAGCTTTAATGTATTCTCTCGTTTTTTTAATGCAGGCAATCTCTTGTCATTATGCAAGTAGCGATTGCTACTATATTGATGTGAAAGGTACTTCTCAAGAGAACATTGAGAAAGAAGTTGTAGAGATTGCAAAAAAAAAGTATGGTATAGATTCGTCTATGGCCCTGAAGGTAGGTGGTTTGGTGTTTGTTTTGTAATGTTTTGGATCTGAAGCACTTGATATTATATGCCTTTGTCTTGCACTGATGTTCTAGAAATAGCCCAGTCAGGACACGTTCCAGGATGTCGCACACTGAGCCTTAATTCTTTTCTGAGAGCTGGGTGTGTTCAGTAATTACTCCCATGGTACAGACCAAAACTAAGACATACCTAGTTTTCTACCTGATATGCTGAAGGGTTCTTGCTGACTTCAGGGCTGTGTAAAATGATAACTAGAAAAAGCAGAAGGTGATTAAAGTGCAACCACTTCATTCTGAAAATGTCTCTCTGGCTCCAGAAATTTCAGTGGGCATTCTGCCCCACTTTCCATCTCAGACTCCAAACGATCCTACAGGGATCTGGGCTAGTAACTAATCTTTCTCTAGTGGAAGCTCAGATTCTCAGAAAGTGGAATTTCTATGCCTTTTCATATGTTCAGTACCATATATACAACCCCTGGTTTATAGTGAGGCACAATGTAATACAATATTGCCAAGGGAGTGTTTAATTCTTGATAACCTTTTCTTCTTCACACCTTGGACAAATTTGTGAATTCAGCATTCTAAGAATCAAATCTTTTTAACAGGAACTTTCAGCACCTGAAAGCTACAAGTTCAATATTGATTAGCAAAGTTAGACAAAGGGAAGAAGATACAGTTGGGACCGAGTGAAGGATATGGGATTTGTACACAGAATTCACAGAATTTTTAGGTTTTAAGCAGCTTTGGAATATTACTACATAAATGGTGTAGAAAGCAGGAAATCATCTTATTCAGCCTCAGTTATCTCTTCCATGAAGCTCTTTGTTAAATAGACAGCATAGCTAAACAGCAGAGAACCTAGCAGCATACAGTCCTAACTGAAAAACTTTACTAATCAAGACAGACCTCATACCGACTGACATTTTTTTCTTATATCTGTCAATTAATCCTTTAAGAACCTATTGGCTGACACTCCACACAATCTGACTGGTTACACATATTCTTTTACACAAATAATACCGCTTATTCATTGTTCTGCACACAAACTCCAGTAAAACACATTTAATAATACAATTTATATATACAGAGAGAGAAAGAGAGAAAGACACTGAGTTGCTTTTTATATATATTAACATTTCCTCTTCATCTTCTTCTTAGGATGCTTGGAGATTACGAGCTCGTCTTGTTAAAGGAGAAAGAAGATCTCTTTGAAATGTTATTCAGATACCCAAAGTTTGAATGTCATATGCCGAATTCCTGGACTGCCTAAGAGAAAATGTGATCCTATACATAAATTTACTCAGTACTTCTTTTTAGCTATTTTTTTTCCCAAATATTATAAGTTCATAATAATCTCAAAGAATTCTGAAACATAATTGTATATGAAAAGGAATCTAATGCTGAACCTCTAGGCATATTTACTTGGAAATAAGTTTTTCTAAACAGTAGGGACTGACGTCTGAGTGAACAACCATGACTTTAACGCCTCATGTTAGTTTAATTATTTGAACATAAGTGGTGTGCTTAAATGAACAGAGTTTAAATTTTTTTAAAAAAAAAAATTCAGAATAGTAATCAGGAACTGTATTCTGTGTCCTCTCCTAAAATGGGGATATAGTATAACAGCTGATTTCCAGCAAGGATCATAATTAAGTATGAGTGGCAGAAAGGCATTTGATCATTTCCTGCTTTATTTGAAGAAGTGGTTTTTAGTATCTCAGTCTGCATAATTCTGGCTTCTTATGCATATTGTTACATAACTCCATAACCAATATAGATCCTACCATATTTTCTTTTTCAAAAAAATCTTGAGTGCTACATCTGTCAAATACTGCAGATGTGAATTTTTGTCCTGTTTAATTCAGCTACCAGCCACCCTTGAAGAGAGAATGGTCTAGTGCCTTAGAAGTCACTGTGCAAAGGTATAAACTTCCACCTTGAAACAATGAAGTGTAGGTTGGCACAGCTGTACATTTACAAAACTGAGATAGACTTCTGAAGTGGTAGTAGTTTATAGGGTTCAAAATGTTTCATGTATTCTCAGTAGTTCCTCATTGCTGAGGATAGTGAAAAGCCAAGCAGACTATAGAGAGCTCTGAAAGAGTCTGTCCAAATTAGATGAATGAACAAGAAAATGGCAAATGCATTTTCATGTAAGGGATGTTGGGGCAATTTTTTAAAAAATCTTCACTTCTCAAAGATACTGCTATAATCTAAACTGGTACTTTAGGAAAAGGATTTTAGGATTGTGGTGGATGCAGTTCATCAAAAATGTTGATCCCTATGAGTGAATGAATAATATGTTCGGTATGTTTATTTTGGTCATAGATGGTCAAGATACAATCTGAAAAATTGTATCTGAGTAAATTTTACGACATTATATACAGTATTGAAAGGTTAAAACAAGATAAAGTTGGGCTAAACTGTAGTCCACATTCTGTTTGCACAACTTAATTTGAGGCGGGGGGCCGAGGGCGAGGGCCAAGATTCCATTATCAAAGGACTGGTGACTTTCAGAAGGAAAGAAACATTCTGGAAAAGGTTTCAGTAATAGAGAAGTATGTTTGGCCCTATTCTCCCTATACAAATACATGCCAGCATCCTTGGGCAAGAGCTTTGATTTCCCCTAAATTGGTTCATCCAGATGCACTGCAGCCGTGGAAGTGTTTATTAGGCAAAGTATCAAAGCTTCCAGTAGAGATCTTGGGATTGTGCTGGAGAGTTCACTCAGACTGTTGACCCACATTATGCAGTTACTGTGAAATGCAAAACACAGGCAAGCAATTATTAGGCTAGTTGATGCTGCCCATAATATATTTGTACAGATCTGTAGTGCGTCTAGTTTAGGTTGACGTAGCCCCCAAAAGACAATGTTGTGCTGAGAAATGTTTCAAAGAAATGCAGTCCAAATTATGAAATGACCAAGGTGCCTTTCCTATGGGGAAAAACTTTTTAGGTTTTTCAGTTTTTATAAGAGGATGATCAAAGTGGAGATGACGGGGAGAAAGAGGTAGGTGGAACATAGAAAACAGAATTGGAAAGTGGATTTTATTCCCTCTCGTAGCCTAAGAGCTTTTGGTCAGAACTGATTAACAGGCAGTTCAAGGCAGAATTCACAGAGAGCCTAACTAGTTTATGAAACATACTGAGAGAAACTGAAGTCGTTGTTAGCTTAGATTGCTTGCGAATTAGGCAGATTCAGAGGAGATTTTTTAAAAAAAGAGGTTTATTGGTGGCTCTTCCTTGTAAGGGATAACTAAGACCTCCAGGTTCAGAGGCAAAGTGCCATTCAATGTCATTTGCTGCCTAGCAGTGAGAGTAGAGGATGGTTGCCTTTGTAGCCTACTTGGGGCTTCTGGGGACATCAGACCAACTGCTATAGGAAGCAGCATCTTAGACTATAATGATTCAGCCCTTAATAATCAAAGTTTCCTGGGTTCAAGTCAGTGAAAATTATTGCTGGGTGAGCCTGATTGCAGCCTATCGCCCTACAAAATGGCAGGAATGTATTGTTTCCACGTGTGTTTAGTCTCTGAAAACAGGATGGAAGACATGCCTCTGAATGCATAAAATCTTTCAGAGGTGGTCACATGGGTGGGCAGTGTGGAGCACTTTTGAGCAATGCGCTTTTTCTGTTGTTGAGTAAGATAATATTTTTGGTGGCTAGGAGCAATAGTATATAAGGATAAATTAAATACGATGGAATGGTGGTGGTGAAATAAAGGCCCTCTTGTGCAATGTCTTTCATCAGTCAAAATTCTGTTTTTAAAATTGTCACCTGTAAAAACAGAATAATTTTTGTTGCTGTACTGATAAAATATGAAGCATAAATGTGTCATGTGTGGTGTATTATTAGCAGTGAGAGAGAATGGGAGAGAGTGAGTGTATGTTTTATGATGATCATTCAACCATTTCCCAGAGGATTCATGAACACACATGAAATATAGGCAAAATCAAAGAAGAATTAAAATGTCGAGACAATTAAGACTATTTTTGCCCAGAAGTGGTCAGAGCTTAAGATGTGTGCAGAAACTTTTCCTCAGATTCAGCTGCTGTTCAGTAGGTCAGTGTCCACTATATTTGTGGCCTTAGTGCTGTTCCAGTTCAACGCTTCTGAAAGTGAAGGATTGGCTCGCAGCACACCATTGCCTCAAAGACAACAGGTTTATTATAGTCTATATTTTTATGGACCATAGCCTACTAGGACCCTGGGGAAGCAGAACTGAAATGAGGGCTGGAAGATCTCAGAAAGCAAAAGCTAGAAGACTGGCAAATGTGTGGGCCTTTGGATTTTGCTGGACAACAGCTGATGTCTTCACACACTGTTGGCTCTACTGGCTAGGGGTTAATGGGAACTGCAGGCCAACAACATTGAGAGGAGCACACCGTTCTCACCCCTACCTTAGCCTGTATTTTTCAGCACAAATCAAACATGCTTAATTCATAAAGAAATTTTGTTGTATACAATTACCTGTCAATTGGTAACGTTTAAGGGAGGGGCAGGACATATTTTATTACCAAAGTGATAGCCATATAAAAATAGGAGTCGTCCGATACCTCAAAGATGATCATATGTATTACAGCATGAGCTTTTATGAACTATAGTCCTACTTCATCTTATATAATTGATTGGGAACTCCTTTTCCCCTTCATTTACTCCACTGGTTCTTAACCTTGGGTTACTCAGGAGTTTTGGACTGCAACTCCCAGAAGCCTTCACCACCAACTGTGCTGGCTGGGGTTTCTGGGAGTTGCAGTTCAAAAACATCCAAGTAATAAAGGTTGATAACCTAGGATTTACTCTATTCCTGGTTTACAGGCTACAAGAGAGACGGGACTCTTGATCACGTGTTGGTGGTTGTGGCTGATTGATTATGGAATAGCTCTGTGGTGTGTGTAAGGTTCCTCCTTTCCTTCCTCATTAGACATGTCCTTTCCTGTGACAAATGAAACTCCTTCCAGTCAGCTACAATTTTGATGCTAGAGTTCTCCCAAGGGAAGGAATACTTCCCCTTGCCTTGAAAGACTCTGTAACTTGTTAAAAGAAATTATAAACATTTTAAAAAATGCTTTGGCATACATTTACGTTGGGTTCCTGGTAATAACATTTCAGCCATTTCTATCCAGGGAAAAATAGTAGAAAAGGACTCCAGCTAGCCTCCTGGATATTGGGACAATAGAGTGGGTCACTGGAACAGAAAATGATTCACCTAGACCTACTTGTGGTCTCCAGGAATGGAAGCACTTAGAGATTTATCCTCAACTTTAAGCAGATGTGTTACACACTACTGATTTCACTAATAAATTCTCCATACCCTAACCCCAATCTCAGCTTCCACCAATTGCTCAGATTCCATTTCCAACAAAACCACTTTGATTACAGAACCCTTCACTTTCTATTGTCTCTATAACTGGGAATCCTGACAAAAGTAATAATTTACTCTAGGGGTTCATACACTTTCAGGTTCTTCAGGTGTTCTGGCCTTCATCTCCCACAACACCTAGATGTTAGTTCAGGCCTTCTGTCCTACAGGAGAACAGATCTAATGACTCAGTTTTCTGTTGAGGGAGCTCTTCAGGGGCCAAATTGCAATGGAGTTCCAACCAACTATCCTGATAGCTGCTGGAGAGTCTCATTATGCTATGGATGGAATATCCAGGGTTGTTTTGTTTGTTGCCTTGCAGACAACCTTATCTCTCAAGATGGAAGAAGGAACAACAAGGTCATCTGTCCTGGACCATTGTTAGATAAGTATACGGAGAGAGAAGAGAGCAAGAGAATTAAGATGGAAGGAGGGATTGAATAGCCAAGGAGGAGTACCACAGACTATCCTGTACCGGTAACATTGAATTCATGAAGGAAAAGGCCCAAGTTGTCTAAAAATTACCTTGAAAAGAGGAACTGGGGGGGAGCCTTCTTTAATATGTTAGGAAGCATGAGATGATCTGGGAAGGGATAGATTTTCTGCTTTGAGGATGATGGTGAAGGCAGAACTATTCAACTTCTACTTCACCTCAGTGCTCTCTGACAGGAGGAGTTGTTCAATCTGGTTCAAGTATATGATATAATGAAGGAATGCATGCCAGACCAGGAGAGATGTGAGGGAGCACAGACTTATTTTAGATAGTTCTGGGGTCCAGGGCTAGATAAATCACATCCTTGGGCACTGAAGGAACTTGATGTTATTTTAGACTCAAGACTTGTAATCTCTGAGAATTTTGCAAGCACCAGAAAAGTACTGGGCAAATATTGTCCCCTTCTTGAAGATGGTGAGTACAGGAAAAGATGGATAGAGCTACAGACCAGGCAGAGTTCTATTCTGTTGTTATTGGCCGGTATGCATCAGGACAAGAGTCAAAATAGCCTTTATTAGCAATAAGTCATAGCAGACCAATCTTGCATTTCCTTCCTTTTAAATGGATGGGTAGTTTGGTAGATCACAAATGCTGCTGATTTAAGATACACTCTCCTTAAAGAAATGGGAGTGCCTGACCACCTTATCTGTCTCCTGAGAAATCTATACATGGGGCAGGAAGCAACAGAACTGGATATAGAACAACTGATTGGTTCAAAATTGGGAAAGGAGTACAACAAGGCTGTATATTGTCTCCCTGCTTATTTAACTTATATGCAGAATACAACACGCGAAAGGCTGGACTGGAGGAATCACAAACCAGAATTAAGATTGCCGGAAGAAATATCAACAACCTCAGATATGCAGATGATACCACTCTGATGGCAGAAAGTGAGGAGGAATTAAAGAACCTTGTAATGAGGGTGAAAGAGGCGACTGCAAAAAACGGTCTGAAGCTCAACATCAAAAAAACTAAGATCATGGCCACTGGTCCCATCACCTCCTGGCAAACAGAAGGGGAAGATATGGAGGCAGTGACAGATTTTACTTTCTTGGGCTCCATGATCACTGCAGATGGTGACAGCAGCCATAAAATTAAAAGACACCTGCTTCTTGGGAGGAAAGCAATGACAAACCTCGACAGCATCTTAAAAAGCAGAGACATCACCTTGCCAACAAATGTCCGCGTAGTCAAAGCTATGGTTTTTCCTGTAGACGACAGAGGATGAGATGGCTGGACAGTGTCATTGAAGCAACCAACATAAATTTGACCCAACTCCGGGAGGCAGTGGAGGATAGGAGGGCCTGACATGCTCTGGTCCATGGGTTCACCAAGAGTTGGACACGACTAAACGACGACGAAGCTGATACTAATTACCTCTGCCATCTGATTAGACGAGGATGTGCAGCCACTGAACTGGTATCTGGATTCTGTTGGAAAGTGTACATGAAGGCAGCCTTTAACCATCACCAATGACACCTTTAGAATGCTAATGCACATTATGTTTTCAAAATGATTGTATGTATTATCTGTAATAACTTGCAATAATTCTTTGATGTCAGCCACAGTTACTCCCATCTTGCAGGTGGGTAGCAAAAACTGGGAGATTATGAATTCCCAGTTATTGTTGTTTTATACAATTGTAAACTTTGTTCTTATTCCAGAGCACAAGTAAATGTGCATGCCTATCATCAGCATTTGAGTGGAAAACATAATTGTTGTGGGAAATAAATCAATACACATAGAACTTTATCCAGTTTATTGGGAATACTGTATTGTGCAAGATGAGCATAATTATGAACATAGCATAGCAACGATTTTAGTTTTACTTCCGCTTTATGATTCTGAAGTTGCTATTTAAAAATTTTATTCATTTAAAAAAAATATTACGGAGGCTCTCAATATGTAGGGAAACAATAAAAAGTTTTGTATCATATCTGAATCCTGTTCAGTTTCACTGGGCTTAAGCCTTCGTGGACTCTAGCCCGTTCTTCAGATGCAGACTACCAGGCATGAACGCTCACGGCAGCTAACACTGGGTCTTTTAAGATGCCGCAAGACTTTTCGTCGTTTGGCTGCAACAGATTTACCATGTCTAGCTCCTTGGGAACTCTTGCATGTGGGATTACTTACAGAAACCATACAGGGTTTAAATTTGTTTTTAATACATATTTAAATATGTGCAGAGTACTGTACATATTTGTGAACCACGGTGTGTTTCCACCTTTTCTATCATCTTGCGGCTTCGTGAACGTGCTTTTCGTGCTCGTTGTTGGTCTCCGGTCACCTTCGCGTGCCAATCTCGTCGGTTTCCTCATCGCCAGCCGACACGCCCCCCCATCCTATCCTGAGATGTCTGACATTTGACCCCGCCCTCTGTGGGGGGGTGTTGAGGGAAACCCCTCTGCCTTCCGCCCATTAGAGGGAGGAGCCGGGATGGGTTCGTCACAGAAAGGAGCCAATCAGGAGCCGAAGCTGGCCCTGAGGCCGTGGCCGCCCCTTCCTCTTGGCTTTGCGGAGGGCTTGGGGGCTGACTTCCGAAGGCGTCATGGAGGACAGAGGGACGGAGGCGTCGGCCAGGGCTTCTCTCCGGCTGAGGACGGTCCTTGGGCACCTCGTTTCATCTCGACCCGCGGGCCTGGCCGGTGTCGCCGCCCTTGTATCCTTTCTGTGGTCCGGGGGGGGGGGAGGAGAGCGACTGCGGGACGGGGGGTGGTGGTAGCCGGGAAATCCTGTTTGGCTCTGCCTGGTGTTTTGGGCAGGGCGACCGCGTCTCTTCATTTCCCTCCTGCGTCCCGAGTACTTCTTTAGTGGTTGCCAGCTGTAGTGGTTGCCAGCTGACCGGGAAGGCAGGATCGGCTGGGCTTCTGTGTAATTGAACAGTTGCCAAGTCTTCAGAAAGAGAAGGGAAACCGGCGTGTGTGGAGGTTGCTGACCCAGAAGTCGGCAAGGAACAAATGCTTGTCTTTGCAGAGCAAGCGACAGCTGGAAGTGGAACAGCAAGTTTTGCTTGTTCAGAAAGTTGGTGGCTCTCTTTATAGGCAGCTTTTCAGACAAGCCAGCTCTAAGAAGAGAGGGGCGAGGGCTTCTTCTTTGTGTCTTGTGCCGAGGCAGCAAAATGTGGGGTTCAAACGGGAAGGAATCACTCCTGGCTGAGAACTGCCAGGTTCATTGCTGTCTTCGGACAAAGGTTTTTAATTTCTACTTATCAGGCTGCTCAGAGTCCAGTAGAAAAAAGGTTGGTAATGATTCCTCTGAGATTAGGGTCGTAGAGTGGATGCAGCAGCAGAGGGGCTGCTGCCCCCGTTAATAACTGTGTTTATAAATCATAGAATAGTGAAGTTGGAAGGGTATAAGGCCATCAAGTCTTACCCCTGCTGGATGCAGAAATACAAATCAAAGGATATCTGCCAGCTATTGTCTTACGTTTATTTTGAATGCCTCCAGTGTTGGAGCACTCACCACCTCCCAAGGTAATTGGTTCCACTGTTGTACTGCTTCCTGTAACTTGAGCCCATTGTTGTGTTTCCTGAATTCTGGGATGATTGAGAACAGATCCTGCCCCTCCTCTGTATGACAGCCTTTCAAGTATTTCAAAATAGTTATCATATCACTCCTCTGTCTTCTTTTCTCAAAGCTCAACATGCCCAAGTCTTTCATAAATATGACATTTATATGCCTTCCAGTAAAAATTACAAGTAGGGCATGATAATGTCCAATGCGAAAAAAATACAACAAACCATAGTAATAAAAACAGTACAGAAATAAAAATAAAAATAGAAGTGAAAGATGGGGCAGGTGCATTTTTCCAGCATTCTTGTGCTGCAGGGGTAAAAGGGATTAAATCTGCATAGATTTGCTCTTTTATGTGCTCATTAAAGGTACCCAGTATGGAACTCAGCATCTTCACACAGTTATACAGTGCTTTAGCTCAACTAAAATTAGCTAAACTATGAATAGCTCTTAATTTGTTATCGTTAAAGGGGGATTATATAAACACATGGAGATTAAACCTATCAATGGCTACATATTAGCTCCAGTATCAGTCACAGTGTGGCTCTTAATACCAGTTCCTATAGAGCAGACAGGATGGCCTGGTGTGCTCTGGTTCATGGGGTCATGAAGAGTCGGACACGACTAAACAACAACAACATAGAGCAGAAGTGGGAGCTGTACTTGTCCTCATGGCCTGCTTATACAATTCCCATTAGTATGTATGGTCAGTCAGGTGGGAAATACCTTGCTAGATTAGGTATATCTTTCGGGTCATCCAGCATGTCTCTTCTCATATTCTTACCCTTTTAATAAACTACTATGGCAGTGTTTTTAGCTAAAAAGGACCTACAGAGTTTTGTGAGGGATGTTCTACTTGCCTAGCACAAACTGAACAATTGGTTGGTGGTAATAGTATGCCCATCTTTCAAATCCCTGTAGCTGGTCAGTTTGCAGTTTTGTTTATAAAGCATTTGCAAAGCGTAACATACTGGCTGAACAATCCTGTTGGTATAAATTTCCACCTTCCTTTGTAGGAGTGGGAGAGGACAGCTTTAAGAAACAGTGATTTGCATGTGGCCACTGACATGAGTGGGATGGGAATTTGAAACACTTTCCCAGGCCAAGTGTGCTGTTGGTGCCACTATCTCGCAGATCAATCTCCCTGCATTGTTTCACAGAAAAATAGTTGAAAGGAAAACTGTTTTTCCCTGTGGCATTTTAAAACCAGTGTAGCAATGGTTTTCTGTTTATTTTTCTGTCTGCATAATACTTCAGAACTTTGTACCTGTCACTGTTATATAAGAGGCACATGATGACTTTATGTTTATCATTTGATTTTGTTGGCTCTCTACACTTCTAGATATACCAGCACTTTACAATGGGCAAGAATCAAGCATTTTTAATGGCTCCCTAAAATGTATTGCAGTTTGAATACAAATACTGACTGCTCCCTTTCTCCTGTGTTTTGTTTGTATGTACACAAAAGTTGTGTGTGCAAAAATTTTTCTTAGATCTCCCCCCGCATTGTTTTGAGGAATAAACTGAAACTTAGTTCCCAAACTTGCAACACGTTTGTCTATTGGAGAGTCTAATGAGGCTATTGCCTGCTGTTGTTTATCTGCCTTGCAATTCTTGCAGATTAGTGAGCAACAGTTTCAAGTTTATAAAGTATGGCAGAGGTCCCCAACCCCCGGTCTGTGGCCCAGTGCCAGTCTGTGGCCTGAGCCGGACCGGGCTGTGGAGACAGACCTCCCCCCACCCCGTACACACTCCCCCCGCACAGCCTGCTTGTGTCTGTGCACACACACCTGCGCCCACATGAGCGCTCCCCCACCCCTTCATGCATACTCACGAATGCCCCCTGAGCGCCGCCCTTTGCACATGCGCACGAGTGCCCTCATGCCCTCATGAACACTATGCCACCCTTTGCGCATGCACACGAGTGTGCGCCCCCTGCACAAGCGCCCCCGCTCCTTTGCGCATGTGCACAAGTGCAAGGGATGCCCCGCCTTCCTCAGCCAGTCCACGGGGCTAAAAAGGTTGGGGAATGCTGAAGTATTGTATAAGGCAGGGAAGGGCAGCTTTGGTGACTAGAGACCAGCTTTCTGATCTTGAACCTTCTGGGAACCACAGAGACAAAAAAATTAAAATGTATTAGGGCAAAAATTAAACTTCAAGTGCCTAGAAATATATTTCCAGTTTGGGAAAATGATTACTTTGCAGTGTTGGGGTGAGTGAGGAATGTGACCCATTCAAAAGGCTTCCAGGAGCTGGAATGCACATTCTTTACATCAAAAGAAGGGGACGGGTGATGGTAAAGGCTGCAAAAGCAGGTCTTCGTGCTAACAGTTTGCCCACCCCACTGTGATGGAAAGGCTGTTTTGGCCCATTAAGTTATAAGACTGCCACAGTAATTGCATGAATTTCAGATCTGTGAGGCTTGCCAGGGCTCCAACTTAAACCACGATGCAGTTATTTATATATTATTTTATGTTGTTTCATTTCTCTCCTGCCTTTTTCCCAGTGCAGGCATGCAGAGCAGTTTAAAGAATCATTTTTTTAAAAAAAGCCTAAAACCACAAAAAGTTGTAAAATTAAAGCAACTAAACAAACTATAATATTAAAAGAGCATTAATTTAAAATATATTAAAAACACACAAGGAAACAGTAAAACATACAGCATCCTAATTAAAACTCTTTTGTCAGGAGTCTGTTCAGTTGCCAAAAGACAACAGTCTTTCATATGATCTGGAGCCAGGCTATATAGTGCTTGTTAGATCATTACCAGTGCTTTGAATTGTGCCTGGAAATAGACTGGCAGTCAGTGGCTGTCCTCATAGGCACATTTGGCATGGGAAAGGGCCTTTTCACGGGTTCCTTCCAGATTATGAACACCCTTCCATGACAGTACACACTGGCTTCTCTTCCTGCTGTCCGTTCACCAGTGGGCAAGATGTAGTGAGTTTCTGGTTTTTGTTGTGGCACCTTAAAGAATACCCATTTTTAAAAGTGTAGGTTTTGGGGGACTGTTGCCAACTTCTTCTAATGAATGGAGTGTTACCTGAGTAGCAGATATTCACCCATGTGATTATATGATGAAGGGGGACAAAAAGGAATAGAAATGCTGAAAATTGATTATTATTTTGTCAGTGTAAGTATTAAAAATTGTTTTTCATTTCCATCAGAAATGATCATTTTGACCATTCTCCCTTTTTGCAGCACTCTGAATGCCTTCTCCAGTCCTCTGTCTGCTCCAGAGAGCTTGTGAGCCCTTTGGAATAGCATAGGAGGTCATATGAGAGATCTTGGGAACAGGTTTGGATTAAACTGCAGCTTTGCATCAACTGTAGAGAGCTCTTTGGGTATAAGAAATGCTTGCCTTCTTGATGCAAGTTTCAGCAGGAACATTCTTAACCTTGACATTTTTAAAATAGAAAAAGAACAGACACATTAGTGCTGGGGCTATACTATTACTACTGATATTGCTATTACCCTTTATTACAGTGTACTGGGAGGGTTTAAGATAAGCAAGATCTTTTGTTCTATTGGGATATAACTTCACAAAAAAGTGGCTGAAGTTCCCACGGGATCTTAGTAGGACTACCAGAAATGTAGACCACCCTGAGGTCTTTGGAAGGGCAGGATGAAAATATATAATTCTGAGGTAGGATTATGATCTTCATTTGAACTGAAAAGCTAGACTGAAGAATCCTATTATCTCTAATACTGGGGAGTAATATAAATTTTATAAGATAGTTTAGACTTCTTTTGATCCTAAATCTGTTACAAGTTTCCTTCTCTCCAGATATACCTTTCCTTAATTTATTCTGTAGACACATTTTCCTACTTCATCCCAAGTTGCTACTGCAAAATATCCAGTGCACTTCCGGTAGGTAGTGTTTTAACCTGTTTTCTTGCATGAAAATGTAGGTGAGTTATTCCTACATTCCACGTGGCAAGAATGAAATGTGCACACCCCCACACACAGGTAGAAAACTATATGTACATATCACATGCACATGCATACATGCATACAAAACATGAGTTCAAGTTCAGTTCAGTGAACTTTTAATAATTTCAGGTCAATTAGCTGTTAAATTGCTGACAAATGAACCTGGTCAATTTTACTTGCTTTATTACTTTATTATTATTACAACCACAGGTCATCCATGTTAGATATACAAGACTAAAATACAATAATGTGTCATAAAATATTTAGAATTGATAGAAAACAGACGGAAGTTCAGATTATCATTTGGTATGAGTTCTTTAATTACTGCAGTGATTTAATAATCTGTTTTCTTATTGTACAAGCCCACTGCACAGAATTATGCAACCTTAGCTGTAATTTCATTTGAGGAATCAGAGAAGAGAAAAGAGATGTAAAATATACTGGGTCTACCTGTATAATGTTTCAAAAGTGAGGAAGTAAGTACATTACATGAATCTTTATAAGATATCCAGTACAATAGGACACGTTCCCCAGTTTCCACCCTACCAGATGGGCAAGGGCAAAGACTTTGATCCCTCTAAAAAGGCTGTAGGCAGAGCATTGAAATGGGCCAGGGTAATAGTTCTCTGGTGTCAAGCAAATTATAAATTATACAGGGTGATTCCCAGCCATTAACTAGTACAGTATGGGACTCGTGACTGATCAATTTTGCTATTCTGCAATATTATCCTTTCTCTCTTGAGTGTAGCAGTTGTAGAAAATGGTTACCAAATACCAGACTGTAAGAAGAAATAAAAACCATTGGCCACTTTTCCAGCCTTTTCAAAACAGAAACTTTCTCAGTTTTTGTTCTTCAGCTCCTTCTGTCACCAGTGGTTCCCCTTCACCATCTGTGTGTTTGTAGTAAAAATAGGGTGCATTTCACAGAGCAATCCTATTAGAAAAAAACCTGTTACATTGAACAGTTTGTCCCTTCCAACTCTGCAGTTATAAGATGATGAGGATGATTTACAATTACTTTGTAAATGTATTAAGACCTGAACTGTAAATTGTTTTGTATCAATAGGCCTCTAATTCAGATGTTTATATACCACATTTTCTGTCACAACCTTGGCAAATACCTCGTGTTCTCCACAGTGCCTGCTTGTGGTGCCGAACATTCCCAGGTACAGTATATGTAGTTAGTTACACAGTAGTTTGCAGGCAACACGTTTTAGTTGCTGATAATGGCAAAATGTTCTGTTACTTGGAGACATCAGCGGTAGTGTATCAGTTGTTGTCTATGAGTTGAGTCAGCAGCTCTGGAGTTTCTTGCAACATCGTTTGAAGATTGCTGCCAAAAGCAATTAATTCCTTACCAGGTTCAAGCATCACTACTGGGTAAAATCTCCATATACTTTTCCTGGAAAAAGCAAACATGCCTTTCTAATTCAGATGTCTATGTGCCATATTTTCTGTCACAGCAATCTGTGCTTTCAGGCACCACAGAAATATTTGAAGTTGCTTTCTCTTCTCTTAGTATTTCTTGTGATTGTAATGATGATGATTTGGTATTTCCACAGTTACACATTGGATAATAATCTTCTAAGCCCAGAGCAGAGGCATTTCTATGAGGAGAATGGTTATCTTGTCATTAAAAATCTGGTCTCCGATGAGGACATTGAACGTTTCAGGTAAAGTACATGAAATTATCCTAGTCACATTGAATAAGATTTTATAAAACATACTGGATACAATACATAGATCTCCCTTGAGGTGTTCCTTACAATCTCGTGTGTGTCAAGGAGGACCTGAGAAGTACAAGACTTTCCAGTCCAAATAGTGCCTTGCCCATCACATTTGAAATTTGCTGGATACAGTACAGTGGGGTCTCGACTTACGAACGGCCCTACTTGCGAACAATTCAACTTACGAACCTGCCCTATAGGGAAATAGCAACTCGACATACGAACTTCCCTCGAGTTATGAACAGGAAAAAAGTGCTCCCTCCCTCCCCTTAGAGGCTTCTGGAGGGGAAAATAGGGTCAGAAACTTAAATACTGTACTGTAAAAGAAAGTCACTTACCAGGCCTTGGTAGCCCCCAAACTGCAGGAAAAAGAGCAGGAAATAGCTAAAAGCCCACACCCAGAAGGAGCCTGGCAGCCATTTTGTGTTCTTCCCCGCTCCTCTCCCCGCCTATCAGCTGATCGGCTGGCTCTGAACAGGCATCTGGAGGCTTGCTCAGCACCTAAAAAGCCTGCCTGAGTGTCTTTGTGCTGAAAAAATCAGCACAACATGCTTTAAAACATGATTTAAAATTGGCTTCGTTGAAAAAAAAGATTTCAAAAGTGCTTTTAAAACTGTTCCCTGCCTCCCCATCCTTTCCTGAACTTTTCTTGAGCTAAGAAAAAAATAAAAAATATCCCCCTCTAGTGGCAGAAGGCGGAATAGCAGCTTCCCATTAGTTTCCTATTAGTTTCTATGGACGAAAAAGAGCAGATACGGATTAAATGGTTTTCAGTGCATTCCTATGGGAAATGCAGATTCGACCTACGAACTTTTTGACCTACAAACCACCTTCCAATACGGATTAAGTTCTTAAGTCGAGACCCCACTGTATTCCAAAAATGCCTGTTATTTAGAATGATCTGGATATACAGTGATGCCTCGCTTAACGATGTTAATTGGTTCCAAAAACCCCATCGCTATGCGAAACATCGTTATGCGAAACGCGTTTTCCCATAGAGCTGCATTGAAAACCGGTTAATCTGTTCCAATAGGAACGGATTACCGTCCTTACGCGAAAATCCCCATAGGAAACATCGTTAAGCGATACAATGTTTCCCTCATTGGAATGCATTGAAACCCATTCAATGCATTTCAGTGGTTTTGCGATGTCCATTTTTGCAAATGTAAGTGTGTCTTAAAAGGTTCAAAAACTGTTTTAAATGCTTGGAATCGTTAGTGCACCTTCTAAAACGGGGGCAAACTTAATTTGGCTTTGATCTGACTTTTCGTTAATTTTTGCTGAATTTTTTCCCCCACCAACTTTTGACAGCTGTCAAAATTTGACAGCTCCATTGTTTCCAATGGGGGAGGAAAAAATTCACAAAAAAGTAACGAAGAGTCAGAAACTGTTTTGAATGCTTGGATTCGTTAGAGCACCTTCTAAATCGTGTACAAACTTAGTTTGGCATTGTTCTGAGACTTCGTTAATTCTTTGTGAATTTTTTTCTCCCCCATGGGAAACAATGGAGCTGTCAAAAGTTGGGCTCCATTGTTTCCTATGGGGGAGAAAAGTATTCACCAAAAATTAACGAAAAGTCAGAACAAAGCCAAATTAAGTTTGCACACATTTTAGAACGTGCTCTAACGAATCCAACCATTTAAAACAGTTTTTGAACCTTTTAAGACACTTTTAAAATTGAAAAAATGGACATCGTTAAGTGAAACAGGGGACCTAAAATGCATTCGCTATGCGAAGCATGGTCCCAAACATTGCTATGTGAAAATCGCCCATAGGAAACATCGTTAAACGATGCATAGAATTTTCTAAAAACAACATCGTTAAGCGAAAACATCGCTAAACGAGACACTCGTTAAGCGAGGCACCACTGTAATTGATAAGTAGAAACCAAACCTTTTCAGAGAGAATTATGAGGCTGCATAGATTGTAAATCATATCCAATTTGTTTTTTAAGGACAAAAGAATTGTTTTAGTAATGTGATACAATTTACCAATTGTTTTTTGTTTTTGTTTTATTTTGGTTTCTAATCCTATCCTCAGAGATGCGTTCATAAAGATCTGCAAAAAGGAGGTGACTGTGCCTGGGCTGTTGATCACGAGAGATGTGTCAATTGCCAAGTCAGAGTTTATTTCAGATCAGAAAGCAATTTCAAAAATACAGGATTTTGCATTTCATGATGAGCTCTTCAGATATTGCACATTGCCTCAGGTAAAAGAAGGGAATATTGTATATTAGGGCCACAAATGATTACATTACAAGATTCTCAGTTATATATTCAAGTAAAATAATTGTGGAGATCATGTGACACTGGCATGTGGTCTTCATAGCCCATTCTAAGGATGTAAAGTTATATTGCTGCCATAACAAAGGCTTGTTCTAAATGTGTATTTGCATAATTGAGGGGCTGACCTAGTATAGCAGTGATGTTCTGTCGAGAACATAGACCACAATCTGACAGAAGTTGAGACAGAGCAGTAATCTCATGATGCCGGAAATTGTTTACAACCCCACCTTTATTTTAAAGTCAAAAGTAGCCATCCAGAATCCTTCCTCCTTCAACCAGTTTGACTTACGGGAAACAAACATGCAGGTACACCTGTGGTCCTTGTATAAACTACCTTGACCTGAAGAGAGTGGGTTTTGTGGGGGTTTAAGTTGGAAAACGTTCTGAAGGAAGGATTAGTTTTCTCTTCACAGGAGTTACTTTTTTCTCCTTTTTAGTTCATTCACCAGTCTATTTCTCAAATGACCAATTCATTTCCTGAATGACCATTTTTCGTGCTATATTTTATTTTTATGCGCTAGTTAAAAATCTGCCGGCAATCTGAGACAGCTGCTGAGTTATTGCCACTGCCAAATCAAATTATCTGTTGCCAGAATAGAAAACTGATTGTAACTTGTGAGAAAATTTATCACAGGGGTAACCCTTGCTCCTCTCATCTGAAATCCCAGGTCAAATATTGCCCAACAAAATCCTAATCCCAATCTACAACCCTCCCAATAAACAACCCCACAGTAGATGTGATCACATGTTAGAGGTCTAGTTTGGCTGGGACCAGTGTTGGAAAATGCTTAGAACTAAGAAGTAACTTTTGCTGTTGGTGGCTGAATTCAAGTAAAATTATGATTACCACAATATGAATTAGGCAAAGAAACAAAGCCATGTTGTACTTGTAGAAAATGTAAAAACCAGGCTGAGTAATGATTTTGGGATGATGTGAGTTGCTAAGTCACATTTGGCATATTGTGTCATGCAGCCTGTGCAAAGCTGCACAGGTAGCAGAGCATGTAATCTCATCAGCCTTACAAGCTGTGGGTGATTGTGGCTGGCCTCTTCCTGCTTCCTCCTGGGAACTGTAGTGGGGAGTCGACATCCTAACCCCTGTCTCCGCAGCTAGGTGCTGCAATGCACTGAGCTACATCAGCACTCATACCACATAATATAATGGTTTTAGATATTGTGGCGGTCCCCCTTTGTGCCCTTTATACCTCTGGGCTTCACAAAGGTAAACCCACCTTTTCTCTTGCTGCCACCAGGTATTCTCCTAATACCACAAGTCCCACACACAGGAGCTGTCACCCCAAAGGGTCATACAATTTCAGGAATCAAGGGTTTTAAATAAATATTCTTTTATTATTGAACAAAATCACAAGTGGAATCAAATGTAACTGTGTCATATATTCATGTGTATTAAATCAGGTGTTAAAGTATATCAGATCATGTCAATATTTCTCTTGTTAAACTGATGAGTTCATTCCTGCTTGTCCAATATATTTTATTCTTTCAATTTCTTTTCTTAACCCTTCTTGTTACTCTTATGCCCTAGCACTGTTTCAATAACTTCTGGTCCCTAACTCTCTCTATCCCTATCTGATTCCAACTCCTAACTCTCTCACCCAGCTGTTCCAACTGTCATTCTGGCTCCGCCCCTCCTGCTCCATCCCCTGATTGACATGCAAGAATGACGTCATACCTTGGGTTCCGTTACAGATATGTTAGCTGGTTTGAATATACTTTTTGATGCATCATTTTCTTCACCTTAGATCGTGAAATATGTTGAGTGTTTCACAGGACCGAACATCATGGCTATGCACACCATGTTGACCAATAAACCTCCAGATCCTGGTAAGGAATTTTTGAACAAATTTATACTACTACATTGAAACAGGTAGGCAGTGTTAGATTAATGTATTGTGAGATCTGACCGTTTATCTTTTCTGGTTCAAATTTCAGAGCTAGCTACTATATCAAAATGAATACTACCGGTGTGGTTAACGAAGTAGCAGAAAAGTGGGGTATAAATTTATAGAAGTCCCAAATGACAAGTGGGATTGGTGTAACAAGAACCAAAGTTGGACTGCCATTGTGCTTTAAACATTATTTCATCAAAGTGAATTTCTCAGCATGTGTGTTATACTGGTGTTTTCCCACTTGAGAGGAGGAGGATTGTGAAACAGAGAAAATTTCCAGCCACCATATTGCTATAACGGGTGGATGTGTACAGTTCGTAGAAGCTCAGTATTTCTACTTTATTTTAATAACACAACCTGAAGATATGATAATTCAAATAATTTTTACAGGAAGGAAGACTTCTCGCCACCCAATGCATCAGGACCTGCACTACTTCTCATTCAGACCTGCAGATCGCATTGTCTGTGCCTGGACTGCCATGGAGAGAATTGATCGTAGAAATGGATGCTTAGTAGTATTTCCGGGAACCCATAAAGGAGATCTAAAACAACATGATTATCCTGATTGGGAGGTAATTTGAGTGAGTATGAGGGAGTGTGCAGAAGCGGGGAGGAAAGGAATGTTAACAAATTTGGAAGTAGCTGATTACAGTTTTAAAATTTTAGAATTAAGGGTTTTTTTCATTGTCTTTATAATCTTCTTCCCTGGGTGTATTTGGAGATTAAATTCACTACCATCCTATTTATTTATTTAATGCCCCACCTTTGTGTGAAAATAGGAATTCAAGCTTTTAGCAGTCTCCACACAGTAGAGCTAAATTTTGCAAAAGGATATAGTGCTCAAATGCTTTAATCAGTGAATTACTGTATAATTAAGCTACTCACTGTGAATATAGCACTGGTTGCTGTGAGAATGCCAGATCTTTGACAGCAAATGAGAGCTCCTGATTGTCAACTACACTACACAACAAATTGCTTTCTTTTTCAAAAACCAAAACGAAACGAAAAACCTCCCATGGCCCTAAAACAGGATGTGAAGGCAGGGATGTGGGAAAATGATGAATAACTCCTCCTATGGGTCATTATTGGCCCTACCAAGGCAGACCCCTTCTTTCTGGAGTCTGCATTGGAGGCTGCATGTTGTCTGCCCCCTTCATATGCTAAAATCCATATAAGGGTATTGTTGGTTTGAATTTTTTGCAGGACATATACTTGTAGCACTGGTCCCAGTATTTTTAGGAATCTTAGGGATGATACTTTTTTTTTTACTATAACGATAGTTATTGCTAGGTTATAACACATGCTTTTTCTTGATTTTAAAATCAGTCAGATATGCATCTGTAAGTACCAGCTTCTAACATGGCTTTCTCCCCAGTAACTTTGAATTGAACTTTCTGTGACTCAGTTCCAAAGTGGGTGTACAGGTATTTCTGTTTCTATTTCTATGGCTAAGGTAATTATTATGTTGATTTTCCAGGGTGGTGTAAACAAGCTGTATCATGGAGTGCGTGATTATAACAGAAGTATTCCAAGGGTTCATCTTGCTATGGAGAAAGGAGACACAGTATTTTTCCACCCTTTGCTAATCCATGGCTCTGGAATGAACAAGACTGAAGGGTTTCGGAAGGTAAGGTGCTTGTTCAAATTACAGGCTGCAAACACCTGGGGCATTTCCTTTGGAAAAATATGTTTCATAAGTCAAGACTCTCCCATCTTTTCAATTAATAACTGATCTCACTTTTTAATCCTCTTGTTTAAAAAGTTTTGAAAGGTGAAAGCTAGTTACATATTTTCAGTTTAAATCTAGAGTACAAAAAAGGGCACTGGAAAGTTCACCATCCAAAGCATGCAACCTCTCATCAGTGTAAATATAATCTGTGTCAGCTATGTGTACTTGTGTGTTGGGACTATTTCATTGTCACTGTATGAAAAGATCCATAAATGTTGCTGTTGGTTTAATAATGCATTTTACTAGGTAGGTAAGCGCAGCAGTATGCCCTAGGGAGAGAGTTACGCACGAATCGACCATGACATCAAAGTACGAAGGTTCTTGACTAGAGATGGGGGTATTTGTATACGAAGAGCCCCGCACAGGTGGAGATAATGAGGGTCCAGCCCCATGTGGCCAGACTGTCCACTCACCGATCCACCACTGCAGATCAGTGAGTGGACCGTCCGGCCCCATGGGGGCCAGATCTCGTTATCTCCACCTGTGCGGGGGTATATGAATACCCCCATCTCTATTCTTGACTATTTCACTTAAAATATTAATATCAAAATCTGAGGTGGGCCACTGAAATTTCTCCAGTTCTTTGCTTTGAAAAAGTCCCCACTCTGCCCTGAAAACCATGCGTGTAGCAAGCAAAATCCATTTCCCTTGGGAAGAATATCTGGGATAATTAGATTTCAACAGGACACTGTTTTGCACCCAGCACCGGCATTCCAGGAGGATGGCTCTAAAAAGCAAAGCCCTAGCAAAGTGTTTTGGAAAGATTTCCACCACTTTGTCAATGTGACACTTTTAGATAGCCTTTGATTGGTTTTGAAAATGAAGCAGGTTATTTCCAATGTTTGTCATAATTTTGAGTCTGTCCCAGGTGTGTATTAGAGAGAGAAGGCACTCACCTCCAGTAAAAATTTTTGAATGGCCTGGTAAGGCTTTGACTTCAATCTTAATCACTGAATTTTCCAGTAATACAGCAGTGAGAAGAGGAATAAGATAGGAGCTTGTTCAATACACCTTTTACAGCAGGGCTGAGCAGCTTCATCTGCTCTTATGCAGCTCTCAGACTGATTTCGGAAGCTCTCTGCAAGTAATTAGTTTAGGCTTTTCTAGCAGCACCCTGTCTTGCCCCCAGTGGTCTGCTCAGTGGTGAGGAAGAGGGAGGGAGAAGAAAGGGTATGCAGCCCCCACTGCAAAATAATAATAATTTTTTAAAAACCCTGAGAGAATGCTACACGTAGTAGAAGAAAGGGTTTCTTCTCCTTTGTTTACAATGAAACACCAAAGGTGGAATACAGATGACACGAGCTTCAAATGTATTTTCAAAGTAATGTGCAAAGAAACATACATCCTCACTGCAAACAGCTGTAGGGACTTTTCAAATTATATGTTTGGGAAATGTTTAGAGTTTCCCCCTAAATACGCTCACCTTACACAATCTTACAAAAAAGCAAATGCCACAGCTTCAGATTTAATGTATTCTTTCGGTTTTTTTAATGCAGGCAATCTCTTGTCATTATGCAAGTAGCGATTGCTACTATATTGATGTGAAAGGTACTTCTCAAGAAATCATTGAGAAAGAAATTGTAGAGATTGCAAAAAAAAAGTATGGTATAGACTCGCCTTTGACCCTGAAGGTAGGTGGTTTGGTGTTTGTTTTGTAACGTTTTGGATCCAAAGCACTTGCTGTTATATGCCTTTGTCTTGCAGTGATGTTCTAGAAATACTACACCAAAGTTCTGTGATCTTTGGTGTAGTATTTTTGTTCCTAGCAATATACTTAAAAATTTTGAAGATCTTTTGCATAACCTTGTATAATAATTATCAGATAACACATATTGTGTCCTCTGAGAGCTGGGTGTGTTCAGTAATTACTCCCATGGTACTGTGGTGCCTCGCATGATGACGATAATCCGTTCCGTTAAAATGGCTGTCCAGCGAAATCGTCGTCGGCCTTCCGGGAAAAAATCCCAATTGGAATGGATTGAAAACCGGTTAATGCGTTCCAATGGGGAAAATACCTGCTTGTCCAGCGAAGATCGCCATTAGGGGAAGCCATTTTCCGAGCGCCAATCAGCTGTTAAAATGGCTGCCTTTCAAATCATGGGTCCGGAAAACACAGGGCAGCCATTTTGCGGAGCCGGAAAGATCGTCATTTTGCGAACAAACGATTTGCGAAGCAAGTACCTAATCAACGTCCAGCGAAAATCCCCCATAGGAAACATCATTTTGTGATTGCTATAGCGATCGCAAAAAAGTCATCATCATGCAATTTCGTCATTCTGCGGGGTCGTCGTGGTGCGGGGCACCACTGTACAGTCCAAAACTAAGACATACCTAGTTTTCTACCTGATATGCTGAAGGGTTCTTGCTGACTTCAGGGCTGTGTAAAATGATAACTAGAAAAAGCAGTAATAATTAATTTCTGTGACTAGGTAATCTGATTTCTTCGCTAAGAAAAGCTTAATGCTGTGCAGTGTCTGAATGTGCAAATTATGTGTCTGATCATTCTTCTAGCTGTGAAGAAAACAATGAAGGTCATTAAAGTGCAACCACTTTGTTCTGAAAATGTCTCTCTGGATTCAGAGATTTCAGTGGGCATTCTGCCCCACTTTCCATCTCAGACTCCAAACGATCCTACAGGGATCTGGGCTAGTAACTAATCTTTCTCTAGTGGAATCTCAGATTCTCAGAAAGTGGAATTTCTATGCCTTTTCATATGTTCAGTACCATACATACAACCCCTGGCTTAGAGTGAGGCACAATGTAATACAATATTGCCAAGGGAGTGTTTAATTCTTGATAACCTTTTCTTCTTCACACCTTGGACAAATTTGTGAATTCAACATTCTAAGGATCAAATCTTTTTAACAGGAACTTTCAGCACCTGAAAGCTACAAGTTCAATATTGATTAGCAAAGTTAGACAAAGGGAAGAAGATACAGTTGGGACTGAGTGAAGGATATGGGATTTGTACACAGAATTCACAGAATTTTTAGGTTTTAAGCAGCTTTGGAATATTACTACATAAATGGTGTAGAAAGCAGGAAATCATCTTATTCAGCCTCAGTTATCTCTTCCATGAAGCTCTTTGTTAAATAGACAGCATAGCTAAACAGCAGAGAACCTAGCAGCAGACAGTCCTAACTGAAAAACTTAACTAATCAAGACAGACCTCATATCGACTGACATTTTTTTCTTATATCTGACAATTAACCCTCTAAGCACCTATTGGCTGACACTCCACACAATCTGACTGGTTACACATATTCTTTTACACAAATAATATAGCTTATTCATTGTTATGCACACAAACTCCAGTAAGACACACTTAATAATACAATTTATATATACAGAGAGAGAAAGAGAGAAAGACACTGAGTTGCTTTTTATATATATTAACATTTCCTCTTCATCTTCTTCTTAGGATGCTTGGAGAGTACAAGCTCGTCTTGTTAAAGGAGAAAGAAGATATCTTTGAAATGTCATTCAGATACCCAAGGTTTGAATGTCATTTGCCGAATTCCTGGACTGCCTAAGAGAAAATGTGATCCTATACATAAATGTACTCAGTATTCTTTTAGCTATTTTTTGCCAAATATTATAAGTTAATAATAATCTCAAAGAATTCTGAAGCATAATTATATATGAAAAGGAATCTAATGCTGAACCTCTAGGCATATTTACTTGGAAATAAGTTTCTCTAAACAGTAGGGACTGACGTCTGAGTGAACAACCATGACTTTAACACCTCATGTTAGTTTAATTATTTGAACGTAAGTGATGTGCTTAAATGAACAGAGTTTAAATTAAAAAAATAATAATTTCAAAATAGTAATAAGGAACTGTATTCTGTGTCCTCTCCTAAAATGGGGATATAGTGTAACAGCTGATTTCCAGCAAGGATCATAATTAGGTATGAGTGGCAGAAAGGCATTTGATCATTTCCTGCTTTCTTTGAAGAACTGGTTTTTAGTATCTCAGTCTGCATAATTCTGCCTTCTTCTGCATATTATTACATAACTCCATAACCAATATAGATCCTGCATTTCCTTTTTCAAAAATTCTTAGAGTGCTATATCTGTCAAACACTGCAGATGTGAATCTTTGTCCTGTTTAATTCAGCTGCCAGCCACCCTTGAAGAGAGAATGGTCTAGTGCCTTAGAAGTCACTGTGCAAAGGTATAAACTTCCACCTTGAAACAATGAAGTGTAGGTTGGCACAGCTGTACATTTACAAAACTGAGATAGACTTCTGAAGTCCAAGTAGTTTATAGGGTTCAAAATGTTTCATGTATTCTCAGTAGTTCCTCATTGTTGAGGATAGTGAAAAGCCAAGCAGACTATAGAGAGCTCTGAAAGAGTCTGCCCAAATTAGGTGAATTAACAAGAAAATTGGCAAATGCATTTTCATGTAAGGGATGTTGGGGCAAATTTTTTAAAAAATCTTCACTTCTCAAAGATACTGCTGTAGTCTAAACTGGTGCTGTAGGAAAAGGATTTTAGGATTGTGGTGGATGGAGTTCATCAAAAATGCTGATCCCTATGAGTGAATGAATACAGTGGTGCCTCGAATAGCAATGTTAATCCGTTCCAAAAACCAAATCGCTATTCAAATGCATCGCTATTCAAAGCGCTGTTTCCCATTGAAATGCATTGAAAGCCGGCTAATCCATTCCAATTGGAACTAATTGCCGTCGTTAATGGAAAATCTCCATAGGGAACCTCGCTAATCAAAGTGCGGTTCCCCCATTGAAATGCATTGGCACCTATTCAATGCATCTCAAGGGGAAAAAAATCAACCACAAATTAAATAAGGGTCAGAACTAGGTCAAATCGGGTTAACCAAGGTTTTAATGAGTGCACTTATGATCTCAACCATTTCAAACAGGAAACGTTAACTTTAAAGCCTTTTAAAAATAGCAATCCGTGGCTGTTTAAAACATCGCTAATCGAAAACAGGGGACCTAAAACGAACTCGCTATTCGAAGCGCAGACCTGACCATCGCTATTCAAAAATCGCCCATAGGAAAATCGCTAATCAAAGCGCAAAAAAGCCCAGAAAACCACATCGCTATTTGGTTTTTTCGCTAATAGAAGCGCTCGCTATTCGAGGCACCACTGTAATATGTTTATTTTGGTCATAGACAATTGAACAGAAGATACAATCTGCATATCTGAGTAAATTTTACAACATATACAATATTGAAAGGTTAAAACAAGATAAAGTTGGGCTAAACTGTAGTCCACATTCTGTTTGCACAACTTAATTTTTTTGGGGGGGGGGATGAGGGCCAAGATTCCATTATCAAAGGACTGATGACTTTCAGAAGGAAAGAAACATTCTGGAAAAGGTTTCCATAATAGAGAAGTAAGTTTGGCCTATTCTCCCTATACAAATACATGCCAGCATCCTTGGGCAACAGCTTTGATTTCCCCTAAAGTGGTTCATTGAGATGCACTGCAGCCGTGGAAGTGTTTATTAGGCAAAGTATCAAAGCTGCCAGTAGAGATCTTGGGGTTGTGGTGGATAGTTCACTCAAGACTGTTGACCCACATTATGCAGTTACTGTGAAATGCAAAACACAGGCAAGCAATTATTAGGCTGATTGATGCTGCCCATAATATCTTTGTACAGATCTGTAGTGTGTCTAGTTTAGGTTGACGTAGCCCCAAAAAGACTATGTTTTATGCTGAGAAATGGTTCTAACAAATGCAGTCCAAATTATGAAATGACCAAGGTGCCTTTCCTATGGGGAAAAACTGTTTAGGTTTTTCAGTTTTTATAAGAGGATGATCAAAGTGGAGATGATGGGGAGAAAGAGGTAGGTGGAACATAGAAAACAGAAATGGAAAGTGGATTTTATTCGCTCTCGTAGCCTATGAGCTTTTGGTCATCTAATGCAGTGGTTCTTAACCTTTGTTACTCAGATGCTTTTGAACTGCAACTCCCAGAAACCCCAGTCATCACAGCTGGTGGTAAAGGCTTCTGGGAGTTGCAGTCCAAAACTCCAGAGTAACCCAAGGTTAAGAACCAATGATCTAATGGAACTGATTAACAGGCAGTTCAAGGCAGAAAAAAGGATTCTATTCACAGAGAGCCTAACTAGTTTATGAAACATACTGAGAGAAACTGAAGTCGCTGTTAGCTTAGATTGCTTGCGAATTAGGCAGATTCAGAGGAGATTTTTTTAAAAAAGAGGTTTATTGGTGGCTCTTCCTTGTAAGGGATAACTAAGACCTCCAGGTTCAGAGGCAAAGTGCCATTCAATGTCATTTGCTGCCTAGCAGTGAGAGTAGAGGATGGTTGCCTTTGTAGCCTACTTGGGGCTTCTTGGGACATCAGACCAACTGCTATAGGAAGCAGACTATAATGATTCAGCCCTTAATAATCAAAGTTTCCTGGGTTCAAGTCAGTGAAAATTATTGCTGGGTGAGCCTGATTGCAGCCTATCGCCCTACAAAATGGCAGGAATGTATTGTTTCCACGTGTGTTTAGTCTCTGAAAACAGGATGGAAGACATGCCTCTGAATGCATAAAATCTTTCAGAGGTGGTCACATGGGTGGGCAGTGTGGAGCACTTTTGAGCAATGCGCTTTTTCTGTTGTTGAGTAAGATAATATTTTTGGTGGCTAGGAGCAATAGTATATAAGGATAAATTAAATACGATGGAATGGTGGTGGTGAAATAAAGGCCCTCTTGTGCAATGTCTTTCATCAGTCAAAATTTTGTTTTTAAAATTGTCACCTGTAAAAACAGAATAATTTTTGTTGCTGTACTGATAAAATATGAAGCATAAATGTGTCATGTGTGGTGTATTATTAGCAGTGAGAGAGAATGGGAGAGAGTGAGTGTATGTTTTATGATGATCATTCAACCATTTCTCAGAGGATTCATGAACACACATGAAATATAGGCAAAATCAAAGAGGAATTAAAATGTCGAGACAATTAAGACTATTTTTGCCCAGAAGTGGTCAGAGCTTAAGATGTGTGCAGAAACTTTTCCTCAGATTCAGCTGCTGTTCAGTAGGTCAGTGTCCACTATATTTGTGGCCTTAGTGCTGTTCCAGTGCAACGCTTCTGAAAGTGAAGGATTGGCTCGCAGCACACCATTGCCTCAAAGACAACAGGTTTATTATAGTCTATATTTTTATGGACCATAGCCTACTAGGACCCTGGGGAAGCAGAACTGAAATGAGGGCTGGAAGATCTCAGAAAGCAAAAGCTAGAAGACTGGCAAATGTGTGGGCCTTTGGATTTTGCTGGACAACAGCTGATGTCTTCACACGCTGTTGGCTGTACTGGCTAGGGGTTAATGGGAACTGCAGGCCAACAACATTGAGAGGAGCACACCGTTCTCACCCCTACCTTAACCTGTATTTTTCAGCACAAATCAAACATGCTTAGTTCATAAAGAAATTTTGTTGTATACAATTACCTGTCAGTTGGTAACGTTTAAGGGAGGGGCAGGACATATTTTATTACCAAAGTGATAGCCATATAAAAATAGGAGTCGTCCGATACCTCAAAGATGATCATATGTATCACAGAATGAGCTTTCATGAACTATAGTCCTACTTCATCTTATATAATTGATTGGGAACTCCTTTTCCCCTTCATTTACTCCATTCCTGGTTTACAGGCTACAAGAGAGGCGGGACTCTTTATCACATGTTGGTGGTTGTGGCTGATTGATTATGGAATAGCTCTGTGGTGTTTGTAAGGTTCCTCCTTTCCTTCCTCATTAGACATGTCCTTCCCTGTGACAAATGAAACTCCTATGTTGGGTTCCTGGTAATAACATTTCAGCCATTTCTATCCAGGGAAAAATAGTAGAAAAGGACTCCAGCTAGCCTCCTGGATGTTGGGACAATAGAGTGGGTCGCTGGAACAGAAAATGATTCACCTAGACCTACTTGTGGTCTCCAGGAATGGAAGCACTTAGAGATTTATCCTCAACTTTAAGCAGATGTGTTACACACTACTGATTTCACTAATAAATTCTCCATACCCTAACCCCAATCTCAGCTTCCACCAATTGCTCAGATTCCATTTCCAACAAAACCACTTTGATTACAGAACCCTTCACTTTCTATTGTCTCTATAACTGGGAATCCTGACAAAAGTAATAATTTACTCTAGGGGTTCATACACTTTCACGTTCTTCAGGTGTTCTGGCCTTCATCTCCCACAACACCTAGATGTTAGTTCAGGCCTTCTGTCCTACAGGAGAACAGATCTAATGACTCAGTTTTCTGTTGAGGGAGCTCTTCAGGGGCCAAATTGCAATGGAGTTCCAACCAACTATCCTGATAGCTGCTGGAAAGTCTCATTATGCTATGGATGGAATATCCAGGGTTGTTTTGTTTGTTGCCTTGCAGACAACCTTATCTCTCAAGATGGAAGAAGGAACAACAAAGTCATCTGTCCTGGACCATTGTTAGATAAGTATACGGAGAGAGAAGAGAGCAAGAGAATTAAGATGGAAGGAGGGATTGAATAGCCAAGGAGGAGTACCACAGACTAGCCTGTACCTGTAACATTGAATTCATGAAGGAAAAGGCCCAAGTTGTCTAAAAATTACCTTGAAAAGAGGAACTGGGGTGGAAAAGCCTTCTTTAATATGTTAGGAAGCATGAGATGATCTGGGAAGGGATAGATTTTCTGCTTTGAGGATGATGGTGAAGGCAGAACTATTCAACTTCTACTTCACCTCAGTGCTCTCTGACAGGAGGAGTTGTTCAATCTGGTTCAAGTATATGATATAATGAAGGAATGCATGCCAGACCAGGAGAGATGTGAGGGAGCACAGACTTATTTTAGATAGTTCTGGGGTCCAGGGCTAGATAAATCACATCCTTGGGCACTGAAGGAACTTGATGTTATTTTAGACTCAAGACTTGTAATCTCTGAGAATTTTGCAAGCACCAGAAAAGTACTGGGCAAATATTGTCCCCTTCTTGAAGATGGTGAGTACAGGAAAAGATGGATACAGCTACAGACCAGGCAGAGTTCTATTCTGTTGTTATTGGCCGGTATGCATCAGGACAAGAGTCAAAATAGCCTTTATTAGCAATAAGTCATAGCAGACCAATCTTGCATTTCCTTCCTTCCACAGCCCCCACGGCAGCAGTTCTTCCATTCGGCAGGGCACGTCCCGGAACTCGCTGAGCCTAATGGAGCGGCTCACTATTCCTCTGGGAGCCCTGGACTTCGAGGGAGCGACGACCCCGTCGCCGCCGCGGCAAGCATCTAAGGCCCCGGAGAAGCCCAAGAAAAAGCAGGCCTCCAAAGCGGGAAGTAAACTACCCCCCGCTAAGGCCCCATCCAAAGCCAGGGAGGGCTCCAAGAGGGGCAAGCCACATGCCTCCGACGAGCGGCTAGCGGCGAAAGAGGGACATTGGGAGATCCCACCTCCCTCACCTACGCCACCGTCCCCGCTTCTGGAGAACCCCGCGCGGGACCGCGATCACCACCCAGATGCGGCGGAGCCTTTCCCCCGCAGGCGGACAGAGGCACTCCCAACACAGCCGAGCTTGCCTCCCTTGCCTAGCCAGCTAGAGGGTGGATCCCGTACTAGCGCGGCTTCTGCCCTTTTCGGCCCTGCTTTAGCCGGGCGGGCGTTACCACCTCCTCCCTCACCATCTATCTCCTCCGGGCGATCCTCTCCCCCCCACAAGCGGACGGAGAAGAGAAAGCACGTGCGCCCAGAGTACAGAAGACACCACCCTGCACGGGATGTCGAGGGACCCCGCTCCCCCCGCCACTGAAGTAGGTCACCAGCACATGCCCCCATCTTTATTGAGGTTGACCGCAGGGGCTTCCGGCACCGCAGGACGTGGGAGGACTCATCCTCAGATCACTCGGCAGGCTATGAGAGGAGCAGGCGCTGTAAGAGGGTCCGGTACATCTACGCTTCCACGTTGCCTTCATCCTCCTCCCCCTTTCCCCCCCGACGCCAGCGCAGCCCCCATTACACCAGGGAAGCTAGCCATAAGAGGAGCAAGCACCGCAACATCCACCTCCCCGTGCCATCTGCACAGGAGGAAAGGGGGAAGGATACGGACGCGCAGGCAACGCTGAGAGCCCCCTCGCGCGCTCACCCTAAGAAAGCACCCAACTCACTCCAACACCCAGAACAGGATGGGATCCTCTCTCCAGTCCCCTCGGACACCGAGCAGGGAGACTTCTCAGAGGGACCTGAGGGCTCTCAAGAGGAAGATGCGTCATCCGGGTCGGACCCTGCTGACCTCCAGGATGCGGAACCAGAGGAGGATTTCTCCTCATACACCCAGATGCTGGCCAGGATGGCCAAATCATTGAAATTGGGAGCCAAGGAACCCCCTAAGCCAAGGGAAGACCTGGTGTTTGGGGACATTCTTCAGGACAAGGCAGCACCACTGAGTTTGGCCTTTATCCCGTCCCTCATGGAACTAGTCAAGGAGTCCTGGTCCCTACCACCCAACTCCACCCAGATCACAAGGAGGCTGGAAACGCTCTACCGCATGCACGGCGACGATACCGAATTTCTTTCAAACCATCCAACTCCTAACTCCATCGTCGTCCAATCCAACTCTTCCAGATCTGCATCCCGTTCCAAGGTGACACCGTCCAACAGAGAAGGCCGCAAACTAGATGTCCTCGGTCGAAAGCTCTATTCGTTTGCAGCCTTCCTCCTAAGGGTCGCAAACTATCAGGCAGCGATGGGCGCATATCAGAAACAGCTGTGGACTCGCATCCTACCCACCTTGGAGAGAGCTCCGGCTAAGATGAAGCCTATGCTCATCAACACATACACAGAGGCCCTTACGCTGGCCAAACATCAGCGCCTGGCAGCAAAACATGCAGCAGATGTGGCATCTAAATCCATGGTCTCCTCGATAGGCCTAAGAAGACATGCCCTCAGGAATTACAGAGGAAGCCAATGCCCACATCGAAGAACTCCCCTTAGACGCCAAAGGACTCTTCAATGAGAATACAGATGACAAGATGGAAAACCTTCATAAAATCAAGAAGACTGCGAAATCATACACCGTTCAGCAGCAACCCAAATACCAGAGGTACCTCTGGCGCCACCCCTCTGGCCAGCAGCATTTTCAACCCACTTCTTCTTCTAATCAGGCCTTCCGCTCCTACAGACACCAGGACACCACCAGATCTCTACAGCCGTCTATCGCAAACGCCCCTTTCAGACCACAGCCGTCGTCACACCGTAGATCCTCCAACCGTCCACCGGCAAAAAAGCAGAAGCATTATCTTTGACTCGGTCACTTCAGTACCCACTCGGCTAAACCCCTTTCTCCGAAATTGGCAAGCCATAACGAACGACAAGTGGGTACTAAGTATAATACAGTCCGGCTATCGATTAGAATTCCTAAAGCGTCCTCCCTTGTGTCACATCCGATACACCTCATACTCACCAGCTCTGGAAGAAGAGATCGCATCACTTCTCCAAAAAAGAGCCATACAAAGAGTCCCACCTCGCACAGCCTCAAGAGGTTTCTACTCCCGGTACTTCGCAGTGCCCAAGAAGGGAGGAGGAATCAGACCCATCTTAGACCTGCGTCATTTGAACGCATACATCCTCCCACGTCGTTTCCGTATGATAACTCTGGAGGCGATAATCCACCTGCTACGTCACGGAGACTGGTTCACAGTAGTAGATCTACAAGACGCCTACTTCCATATTTCCATTCACCGACACTACAGGAAGTACCTCCGTTTCTTCTTCGGAAATTCTGCCTTTCAATTCTGCGCCCTCCCCTTCGGGCTATGTACAGCCCCACGCACCTTCACAAAGTGCATGGCGCCAGTGGCAGCATACCTACGGCTCAACGGCATCTATGTTTACCCCTACATAGACGACTGACTAATTGTCTCCAAGTCTCGGCACAAATCTCTCCGCAACACCGAGTTCGTCCTGAACAAGCTCCGGCAACTGGGACTCCAGGTGAATCAGAAGAAATCCCAACTATCACCTACCCAGATGATAAGCTACATAGGAGCGCTACTAGACTCCACGAAAGCAAGGATCTTCCTCACACCGGGACACATCATGAAGCTACGCAAGGCCACACAACCGTTCCGGCACCATCGCATAGTTTCAGCCCGACAGGCCCTACACCTGCTAGGGCTAATGGCGTCCACCACGGCAGCCCTCCCTCATGCGCGCCTAAAAATGCGTCCCCTACAAGCATGGCTCATGGTTCTCTTCGACCCGCGGAAACACAGCCCACACAAACCGCTCCCGGTTACGAAAGAGCTGGCAGCGCAACTTGACTGGTGGGTGTCCCTCCCGCATCTCCTGGTGGGGAGACCCTTTCGGCCCTTGCGCCTCACTACCCAAGTCACTACGGACGCGAGCCCGACAGGCTGGGGAGCCCACTGCGAAGGGCACACCATGCATGCCCTCCGGTCTCCAAGGGAGCGCTGACTACATATAAATCACCTAGAAATGCTGGTGGTTATAAAAGCGTTCCGCGCCTTCCGGGCATTAGTGCAGGGTTGTGGTGTCCAGCTCGTCACGGACAACATGACGACCATGCACTACATAAACAAGCAGGGCGGCACGAGGTCCAAATCACTACTCTACCTGACAGTGCGCCTTTGGGAGTGGTGCTACAAACATCATGTCTTCCCCGTCGCGATCCACATATCAACCGGAGAGAACGAACTTGCCGACTGGCTGAGTCGGCTACCCAAGCAGACCCACGAGTGGGAATTGAACGCACCGGTCTTTCGCACAATCAGCCAGAGATGGGGAACTCCACTGATAGACGTCTTCGCCACGCCTCACAACAAAAAATGCGAGCAGTTCTGTTCCCGCGCGGGGAGAGGACAAGGGTCACTTGGCGATGGCCTTATGATATCCTGGGCCCGCCATCTCCTTTATCTCTTCCCCCCGTTTCCCCTGGTCCAGAGGGCAGTTGTAAAGATACAGCAAGACAGGGCCGATGCCATTCTGGTAGCCCCATGGTGGCCACGCCAGCCATGGTTCACAACGCTCAAGGAAATAGCAGTGGACTATCTGACATTACCTCTGACCCCACAACTGCTGTCAATGGACGCGGGGCAGGTTCTCCACCCGGACCTTCCGTCCTTACACCTGACGGCTTGGAGGATTCTGCCCTGATCTGCGAAGTCCTCAGTCGAGCGAGGAAACCGTCCACGACGCTCCTATACTCCTATAAGTGGAGGAACTTCCTGCGATTCGCTGAGTCCAGGAAACTGGTAGCCAGGCCGGTGTCGCTCAAGACACTGCTTCTCTTTCTCCGTCACCTTTTCGATCAAGGTCTGGCGTTGTCCACCCTGAAGGTGTATCTGTCGGCTATAGTGTCCTTCCAGCCGAGGGAATCCGAGTCCGCCAGACTGTTCTCACACCCTACAGTCAGGGCATTTCTTCGCGGGATCCTGAATTTACGCCCACCAGCTAGATCTCCCACGCCACAATGGTCCGGCTGGTGCTCAAAGCCCTAGCAAGACCACCTTTCGAACCTATGGCTAGGACAACCTTGAAGCTCCTATCACTCAAGACTCTCTTCCTAGTAGCCATCACGTCGGCCAGACGCGCTAGTGAGCTGGCTGCGTTGCGCCACGACTCCCCCTACCTACAGTTCTTCAAGGACAAGGTGGTTCTCTACCCGGATTCGTCCTTTCTCCCTAAGGTGGTCTCAAGCTTCCACATGAATCAGCCAATTTCCCTACCTGTGTTCTTCCCTGCTCCCTCCTCCGAGCTTGAACGCATGCTTCACTCATTAGACGTCAGGAGGGCGTTGGCCTTCTACACTTCCAGGACCAAGTACATTCGGGCTTCCCCCAGGCTCTTCTTCTGCTTTCACGGCCCACGGAAGGGTTCCGCAGCAGCTTCATCCACGCTCTCTCGGTGGATAGTGTCCACCATCGAGCTGGCATACCAGCTACAAGGCGCAGCCCCCCCTCAGGGCCTCAGGACGCACTCCACCAGAGCCGTAGCTACCTGTACAGCTCTCCTGCGTGGGGTGGATATCCCTGAAATTTGCAAGGCAGCAACGTAGTCCACTGCGTCCACATTCATTACTCATTACAAGCTCGACCTCCGAGCCAAAAACGACGCTGCCTTTGGGAGAGCTGTCCTGTCCTCGATATTAGAGTGACGTCCCTCCATCCGGTAAGCGAGCTAATCAGTCACCCGGAAGTGTGATTCACAGAGTCCACTCTTGAAGAAAGACAGGTTACTCACCTGTAACTATAGTTCTTCAAGTGGTACTCTGTGAATTCACACTTACCCGCCCTGCCTCCCCTCTATCCGTCACTCTCCACTACCGTTCTACCGAGCACCTGGTGGCGAATAAAAATGGAACTGGCATGGGCGGGCGGGACATGCGCAATGGGGGTAATGCCTACGTCACTCCTTTGTTTTCCTTAGAAGCTCTAGAATGCTCCGAGGATTCCTGCGCAGGCGCAGTCTACCCGGAAGTGTGAATTCGCAGAGTACCACTCGAAGAACTATAGTTACAGGTGAGTAACCTGTCTTTTTTCCAGTAGCAATGTATGGAAGTGAGAGCTGGACCATAAAGAAAGCTGACTGCTGAAGAATTGATGCTTTTGAATTGTGGTGCTGGAGGAGACTCTTGAGAGTCCCCTGGACTGCAAGGAGATCAAACCTATCCATTCTAAAGGAAATCAACCCTGAGTGCTCACTGGAAGGACAGATCCTGAAGGCTTCAATACTTTGGCCATCTCATGAGAAAAGAAATATCCCTGGAAAAGACCCTGATGTTGGGAAAGAGTGAAGGCAGAGGAGAAGGGGACAACAGAGGATGAGATGGTTGGACAGTGTCATTGAAGCTACCAACATGAATTTGACCAAACAGGCAGTGGAAGACAGGAGGGCCTGACATGCTCTGGTCCATGGGGTCACAAAGAGTCGGACATGACTTAACGACTAAACAACAACAATAAAAATCCCTTAATTTCATCAAAACATCTGACAAGGTATCCCATGTCTCAGGTTTTCCTTGTCAACAAGATAGTAAAATGGTAGTACTATTAGCGAATGCTAATTAGTGATTCACTGTATTCTGAAAGAAAGTTTCAACTGGAATCCTGAAGGGGTTTGTACTAGGCTCTGTATTTTTCAATATTTGTATATACATTATTTGAATGCAAGATCACATTTGCAGAAGATGCAAAGCTAGGAGGGATAGCTAGTGCTATGGATTTAGGTTTAAAGTAAAATTGGTGCAATTATAAGATGAAAGATACCTGACTCAGCAGCAGTAGATGTGAGAACCACCTAGGTATTTTAGTGAATCATGCACTGGCATCATCAGGGCAATGCAATTGCTTAAAAAGCCAACACTTTATTGGCCTACATTAGAAGAATCATTGTGTCTGGGTCAGATAAATTTCCAATTCCAATGTTTTCTGCATTCATCAGCTTCATTTGGAACATCTATGTCTAGTTCTCAGTCCCATTTTCTAAGAAGGACATTGACCAAGTGGAACACTTCCAGGGAAGGGTGCCCACCATGGTGAGGGATAGAAAACCCATTCTATGAGAATGATTGAAATCCTACTATTATTTTTCTAGGCTTACAACTAGTTCAGCTCCCTCAAAACCAAGGAACTGTTATTCATTCATTTATTTAAAATCTTTCTTCTTAAAAAGACCCCAAGGTGGCTTACAACAAAAGACAGTATTTAAGCAAACAACAGTGAATATATAATACTAAAAAACACAAGCAGTGCCAAAACACATTCAATGTGGCAAGGTACAACAATCCATTTAAAATGGATTTAAAATGGATTGTTGTGGAACAATGGAACACAAGCAGCCAGTCACTTCGGGAAAACCTGCCTGAAGAGAAAGATCTTTGTCTCCTTGAGGGAAGGACAGTAAAGATGGGGCCAGCCTAGGCTCCTGTGAGAGGGAGTTCTAGAGCCTGGGAACAGCAGCAGAGAAGGCCCTGCTCCCCACCCACCACACACACCTGTGAAGGTGGCAGGACCAAGAGGAAGGCCTCTCCTGATGATATTAACACTTGAGCAGGCTCATAAAGGGAGATATGTTCCTTGAGATATCTTGGACCCAAGCCATTTAGACCATCACTTTGAATTCTGCCCAGAATATTATGGCAAGAGGAGTTAACATTTGAGCCTCAAAATGTTGAACTGTAACTTTCACTATCCCTCACCCATGGTTATGTTGCCCAGGCCTGGCAGATGTAGTTCAACAACACATTTCCCAGCTATGAACATTGAGGAGCCACCTTCCTATATACACTCAGTGAGTGATTGACCCATTGGATGTCTCCCTTGCCTGAATCAGATTGCAGTCCTTCTCTATGATTCTCCCCCAGAAGAGTGAAAGTTTGCTGCAGACTTTTCTAGAGCAGTCCAGATCTGCTTGATCTTTAAGACCTCTCTAAAAGGGGCAAGGATGAATCTGCTTCAAAGCAGGGGAATATCTCTATGCAGTTCCTCAGGCAGCAAACTCAGTGCAAATGTGGTGAATATGTTTTCAAAGCAGGGAGTGACCACACACAGGATACAGCACTGGTTACTTCCAAGTAAACACTCCAAATTACAATAGGTTTTGGTTGTAATGCTGCAATCTCTTTGCTCAGTGCTGCAGGCTTTCAGTTTTACTTAAGTGGCTACTATTTCTCTTGTAACACTTAGAAGTCCCTTAATTAATTGTTTCCTGGACTTGGTACTTACTGAAAATACAGTAATCTGTGGTTCAGATCCAGAGATTTACACCATGGAAAAAGAAGCAGCAAAAGAAGCTGATGCTGGCAGGTATTTCATGCAACCAAGGCAGATTCCAGGGCAAAGGCTGTTGTTATTTCAGAAGACACTGATGTACTAGCACTATCACTGGATTGGTGAGTGAAGCACCAGCTTCCATGCCTGTGATATGTGGAATGAAGAGTGACACAGGACGAAGGGACACAAGCAAACTCACAGATTCAGTTGGGCAAAATGTATCCAATGCGCTAATAGGACAATATCTCTTTCCTAGGTCCAAAACTGTGTGCTTTTGCAGGCTAGAATAATTTAAACTCAATTGAACACCTTTAAAGCTAATGAGAAAGGGCAAGAATTTCTTAAAAAGACACCAAGGTGGCTTAAAAAAATTAAAAGACAGAATTTAACCTAACAACAGCGAGTATGCAATACTAAAAGAATCAAATGAATAGAATACTAAAAAACATAAGCAATGCCAAAACACATTCAATGCAGGAAGGTACAACAATCTATTTAAAATTCTCACACAGGCAGCCAGTCACTTAGGGAAAATGTGCTTGAAGAGAAAGATCTTTGTCTGCTTGGAGAAGGACAGTAAAGATGGGGCCAGCCTAGTCTCTTGTGGGAGGGAGTTCTAGAACCTGGGAGCAGCATCAGATAGAATCATCATCATCATAATCACTGGTCTAACAAGGATATCGCCTGCTTTTCTTTTTCTTTTTCTTTTTGTATTGTGTAAGGACCACATGGCTTGGCTTGTTTTTTCTGCACCATAACAAGACTGCAGAGACATGCTCAATTTTAGTCCCAACAATGAGCTAGACATTTGGAGAGACAATGGATCCAACCAACCAAATTTAACTTGCCCCAAAACTAATTGAGGAACGCTTGACAGAAATGGCTGTCTTATTATCACTGATTGATAATTGCTGTTTGGAACTTGCCATACTAGAAGCTGCATTCCTGCCAACTCTCTAGCTGCTCACACTCATCCAGTAGATTTATTTGTACTGTTAAAGGGAGACTTAAAAGTATGAAGCAGCAAGGAAAAAGTAACAGCTGTAGACTCTGCAGTTGAGCTTAAGGGCTGAATAGAGAACTGCCGTGGTAATAAAGATTCAAGTTGAATTTATTAAAATATTAAATGTCCGCAGGGAAATTATGGCACAATAGAGGCATGTTGAAGAGCTGCTAAACAAGCAATACAATAACCGTAAGTAACCTGTTATCCATGGACTGGGAGGCAGGGATGCTGCACCTCAAAATTTGGGAGGGCACCCCCACTCCAATCGCAAGTCCCCATTACAATTATCTACGTTGTTTTGTGCCATCACGTCAGAACTGACATATAGCAATCCCAATAGGGTTTTCAAGGTAAGTCGAATATGTAAAGTGTGCTTTTACTGGTTCAATTCACCTCAACCCCAAACTTCCATGCCAGAGCTGAGGAATCAAATCCAGGTCTCTTGAGTCCATTACTCTTATCCACTATGCTACATTGGGTGCCCACTATTATCTATATATTGGGTAAAATCTCATACAATGGTGTTGCACACAAATTTGTCTAATCAATTACTGTACTATCAGTCTATATTTATGGCCGTTCATGCTATTGGTTGTTGGAAAGACAAAAGAGTAAGGTACAGCCAGCTAATCTGTACTTTCATCTGGAAGTGTAAATTTGGCAAATTTTAAAATCAAATGTTTTCTTCACATATTATAATAATTGTTTTCCAGGTAGAGAATACCTAGAAGTGGTTGACCATTCCCCCCTTCTAGGGCCATCTTGGGACTGTGCAGCTTGCCCAAGGCCACACAGGTTGGCTGTTCTGGGAGGCACAATGTGGCATTGAACTCTCAATGATGGCTTCTGCAGTCAGATATCTAATTTAGCGAGCTATGTAGCCAGCCTTTCATATGATAAAGCTTAGATTAAATAAATTAGACAAAGATGGCTTGAGTGACATCACAGAAAATTTAAGTAACCAGCTTGGCTTTCAGTTTCAGCTCAGCTTGGAACAGGGTTAACTATCAGAGGTAAGAGAAAGACTCTGGAACAGAACAGGGCCAAAGACTCTGTTCAGAGACAGTTTTACTTTTCAGAAAACGGAGATACTTCTTTTCAGTTAAACTACCAAAGGACAGCTAGGAAGAAATATTTTCTATCACCGAATTTGTAGGGAATCTAGCAAGGGCAAACTGTTACATTCCCAAAATGCTTGGCAAATACACTGCTTGGGTCTCATGGCAGAATAGCAATGATGTGGCGGTGCTGGGAGTCTTGTATGTGGAAGCACCTTGTCATCTTTAGCCCTTGTGCAGAACAGAAGACCAGATTAAGTTACATGTGTTGCTTTCCCCACACTATTAAATGCCTATTTCCCTACTTACAGCAACTGTGGATATATTTCACTTCACTCCTTGCTGGACTTCAGTCTTCAACTGTTTTTGCAAATAAAATTATTTATCTTTCGAAATATTGCCACATGGCTTTGCAAGTCATTATGCTTTCACTCCAGGGTGCTGTGTGTGTGCTGAGCATCACAGAACTGACAGGATACACACTGTTCTTCTGATGTTGATGTTTCCATGTTCCCTCAGACCTGTCTCTCTAATATGGCACAGGAGCTGCCAACTCAAGTGCCAGCCCAGATCCCCTCCTCTCATCCTGCCACCCAAAAGGGAAGAGCTTCATTTTCCTGCTACATTTTCTAGAAGGAGGACAGGGCTGTTGAAATATACACATTTTCACTCATTTCTCCCAAGGTCCCAGGGACACTGCTTCTTGTGCCGGCTGGAACAGAGCAACAATGGACTGGAAACAAGTGCTTGTTGTCTCCTGCCTCGTGACTCTCGTGCTCCTGATTGGTATGTATGATTTGCAGCAACCGTTGTTTCAAAAGGAAAGGTTGGATTTCAGCAAAAGAATACACTATGGTAACAGACAGCAGTTTTTGCTAGTTTAAAGAGATGGGGAAGACTGGAAACCTTTCTGTTGGAATCAGCACTTGAACAGCTGGAAGGTTTTTAGCATCCAGCTGAAATCATCATAAATACTGTTTCTCTACCTGTATCCAAGATATGGACTGGACTTCTATACTTTTACTGTCAGTGGGCTGAAAAGCATTAACTATTTGCCTTCAGTAGATTAGAACGTTAAGGGTTGATTGGGTGTTAGCAGGTTGTAGTCTTTAAAACTTTCAGTTGCTCTTTTCTCCAAGATTCTAAACAGAGCGACTGAATTAAAATTTGAACTTGTGATTTTGTCTTGCCCAGTTCTTGAAGGAGGCAATGCCACGGCTGTGGGTCCCACAAAAGCAGCAGCTGGAGAATCAAGCAAGGAAAGTAAGTTGGTAAATGCAAAGTGACACATTCCATTATTTTGGAAAGGGGGGAAGGGGAGTTTTTAAAAGACAAATTGTTGTTTTAAATGGTTTAATACCAATACCTCCCACCCACCCCTACTCCAATCCATTTCTCACCTGAATTTCTCACCTGTAGTCAGACTCACTTGTTTTCCTACTTCCAGGCATGAAAAAAAGAGTCTTCATGCAGGAGTCAGATGCCTCTAACTTTTTCAAGAAACGAGGCAAGAGAGCTACAAAATCCAGAGATGAACTCAATGGTGAGACTGTTTCCAGGGTGTTTACAGAAAGCTGTGATTTTACTGAACGTTCCTTTCATCTCTTATTTTTCCTGGCACAATCCTAAATTGTCTGCCACGCTCTGAAAAGTTTTATGAACTGGTCAGAAATGATGAGTGGTTTGGAATTAAAATGGATCGCTCATTCTTCTGTGTTTGATTTTTAGAGTACACGTTTATGCTTTAACTGCAATCCACTTAAACAATGGAGTGTATAGATAGCTGATTATATCCATCATAGTGAAAGACGGCTACAAAAGGACAAGGAAAAATGTAGCAGGAAGATTGCAAAGATCAGAGTAGGCAGCAATGGTGGAATCCATTCATGTTTGATGTAGAGAAGCCAGTATTTTGAAAGCTCTCTTGGTGGCAGGATTTTGTCAATTTCATTTTTGAATATTCTTGTTCCTTGGTGATTTTGCTAAATTAGCAAACATACATCTTTAGAAATAGAAGTAGTATCATGTCCCAAATAAATACACTTGAAATAAGGGGATTTTTCTTAATTGATTCAATCATAGATGATCTAATGAGTGACTAGGAAGCTGTTGTGGGAGGTGCAGGACACCATGGTGAAACGAATATACCTGCTGGCTATATAGAAACCTGCTGCTCTAGCTCATTTTGACAGTTTACTTAAGGTAAATAGGCAGCAGTTTCTGGACTCTGAACTGAATGACTGTTTTTCTTAGTCCTACCAAGAACTCAAAGCAATTCTTAGTAGAACTGCGAAGGCAGTCCAAGAAATGCACACCTGACTTCATTTTGAAAACAACCAAAAAGCACACATTTCACGTCCATTATATATGGGAAAAGCAATCAACCTACATGACCAAGTAAGAAGTTAATTTAGAACAAATAAGTCTTTCTGCATCTGCCACCTGATGTAATATAGTAACATCAGTGAACGCTGAAAGAATAAGAAAAAAGTATAACAGAATACAGTAGTAGAAATTAGCAACTGAAATCCAAAGGGCCAAATCAGCCCAGAGGCAAGAAGGGTATATGGAGGATGTGGTGGATGTTGCCAGAGGGCTTGCAGAGAAGGAGAGAAAATGATCTCCAGCATAATATTGAGAGAGAGAGAGAGAGAGAGAGAGATGAACAAAATAGTAACATGTTGGGTTTTAAACACCTCCCTTTCTGCAAATACATTCAGATGTGGTAATGATCATTAGTGACTTCTTATAAATACTGTAGCTGGCTTGTGAATATATATGGTCTGGAGAGCTCTAGCTAATTACTTTCTTTTTGTTATGAAAGTGAGGAAAACATCTCATCATGCTTTTTAAAAAGCCCTGCCTGCTAACTTCAATGTACATCTTTTAACGCAGCGGAGACCCGCCAGATGCTGGCAGCAGATGAACAAAGGAGGGAGTACTTTGAAGAACAGAGGAATGAGTTTGAGAACTTTGTGGAGGAAGAGCGTGACGGTAAGAACACAGCAGGAGGAATTAACTTTAAGTAGGAGGGCCTGTGCAGAGCACCCCAGGTTGCCTAATTCAGATGATAGCTGCAGGTTTGTTGCTGCAGCCAGCACTTGCATTGAAATGTTTTTCCTTGTTTTTCTTTCAATCATTGGAGATGGTGGAGAGAAGGCAAAACACATTCCTGCTCTTACCCCCAAGTATCAATCAGAGAAAAGTGCCTCTCACTTTTTCTGCAGGGAAATCCAGTGGCATGTGGGGACTGTGGCTTGGCAAGGAAGATAGACATAGCTTTTCCAGGATTCGCTGGGCAGAATCCTATCAACCCAAATCCTCTCAGTGTTTGTGTAAAGTTTATATAACTTAACATGGCAGAACAACTGTGATATAGCCCAGAACTTCATCAGTTAGTCACAAATAGCTACGGCAAGTTACACAAATCTCACCTAAATTGCAACAGGATTCCAGCCAGTAGATTTTTACTTGTGTGAAAGAGGAATAGCAGAAGTTTCCATGGCTATTTGTTGGGATATTGGGTATGTGATCTGGGCACACAATTTGGCATGTGGCCAACATGAGACTGGCATTTTGTCCATTAGCAGTTGCTATTTCCATGACTCCTCTTGCTTGTGCATAGAATACAATAGGATTCTGTCCAAGGACCATCCCTAGATTGCAGGATTAAGCTGTACCAACAAGAAGGGAATACTGTACACCTTGGTATTCTTGTGGGCATATTGTAATCACCCCCTGCTTCACAGCACAGTAGAATATTGATATTCTGGCAATCTGCAAAGCACGGTGGAGAAACCGTGACATGGGGGCAGTGTGGGGGGGTTGCCATGACGTCCGTTACCTAAAAGTCTCTTGGATGGTGCTTTAATCTCAGTTCTGGGTTGGATTGATTGAAGGATCCTTGTGGAATTAATGTGATGCTCAGAAAGAAATCATTCTTTGCTTTCCGGATACATTTTCAAGTCTCAATTTCATGAGATTTTATCTGTAGTTTTGGGATAATGGTTCTTAAAATATGTGTCACTTAATACGCCTAGGATATGCACAACAAGCTTTTTCTTGTCTGTGGTTGCCAATTGCTCTCATTTAGTGAAGAAAGTGGGGGGAAAAGAATGCAATGGTGTTCAGGATATTAAAAAAAAGTTCCAAGCATTTAGAGAAAGAGCAGCCAAATGCTTTAGAAATTTGTACTATGGAAAATGAGCACCCTCAAAGATAGTGCATGCCCTGTTGGGTCCCAGGATCCCGTCTGTGTACACGGACAGCGAGGGCCCTGAAGCATTCACTGTTTGTGCAGAGGCAGTTTGCCATTTGGTAGCTAAAGTTGGCAGATCCCATTAGCTCTGACCCAGCTTCACCTTCTTTCCCAAAACAAACACTGAAAAGTGATCTTTTCTGTTTCTGTCATATGATAGTAGCATCTCAGCTCTGTTTGTGCTTCTCACAACCCTTCCTCCTAGTACAATTTTGGCTGTCTTCTTTTCCTGTTTAGTCTCCTGTACTATTACAACTGGCATAGGAATCCCCACCTATCTGGGTGCTAATTCTAGATGGGCGACATAAAGTTTTCCAGTCTCCGTCCATATGGTTCTTAATCAGATTCAGACTGGGATAGCCGTTTCAAAAGATGTAACAGAGTCTACAGGAATTTTTCCAAGGAAATGTGGGAGGAAACTGCATAGTGTTACATTAGCATGATTTGGATATGCAGCATGCCCTATTCCAACAGTGTTTTTAATAAGCAAGCAAACAAGCAAGCAAGTAAGGATTCGGGGGCAATCCCTTTGCCCCCTACTGCAGATATCCAAGAACAGAGCAGTACACAAAAGGGGGCACCTAGCAACCCTACTACCGAATGAGACTAGATTCCGGAAAATGTTGTCTTCTTAGGAATCACCATCCATTACCAACCCTAGGGAAGAGATGGGAAAAATATCATGGTTGCTGACGTCTGACCTTGAAAGTCTGTGAAGCCAGGAATCTAGGATTTTTCAAAGCCTGGAACCGTAAAGATTGTACCTACTTCAATAGTAATTTTGCATCTGCAAGGAGCTTGACCAGTTATGAAGGCTGCTATGGATCTCTAATTGTTGTTGTTGTTTAGTCATGTCCGACTCTTCATGACCCCATGGACCAGAGCACGCCAGGCCCTCCTGTCTTCCACTGCCTCCTGGAGTTGGGTCAAATTCATGTTGGTAGCTTCGGTGACTCTGTCCAACCATCTGATCCTCTGTTGTCCCCTTCTCCTCTTGCCTTCACACTTTCCCAACATCCGGGTCTTTTCCAGGGAGTCTTTAACAGAATCTCTAATAGAATTCTACAATTAATGTACTCTTTGAGAGCTACTGAGTCAATTGGAGTCAATTGGAATTTTTTAAAAAATCCTCTCAGTTGCACAACCCAACATCTGCTTTGCACATTTCTGTTGGACTGAGGAGTAGTATATAATTTTACTTCTTAGGGCTGCATTTTGTGGAATTCAGTTACCAGGTTTCAGACTTTCTGAAATCTCAGGGAATGGGATGCTGATGAGCTGGTAGTTCTAGATTTTGGGGTTCATTTTTCATGACTACTGGACATGCCATTTTGACATCTTCAGAAGCACCCTTATCTTTTTCATGATCTGACATGTTCTAGAACTGCTGTTGGAATTCACAAGGCCTTTAAACTACTGCTTTGCTATCACAAGGGCTTTGGTTCTGGAATCTCAGGGAAATGGGATGCAGCCCACCTGGGAAGCCTGTCTGGGTACAAGGAACTAAGTAGGCCTGGATCAGGTTCTTGGAACGGTAGATCAGAATTTGAAATATGCTTTTTAATGTATCCTCAAGCTCCTCAAGAAAGATGTGAAGACCTGAGCATTGGTTTGGCATGTAATAGCTTCTGAATTCCTGACAGCAACAAAATTAGAGCAAATTTGTTTTATTTACACCTCTTCCTATGCATATTTTTTTTCCTAACCTGGGAAATTCTACTGCTTTTAACAGTATAACCACATTATTTCCTGCCACATCCACAGTGGATTAGAAGCCCTAATGTGGGAAGGTTTTTTTTCCAGTCAGATGTTGTTCTCCCGAACTCCCACTGCTGTCCAGAGTAAATATTGCTGCAAACATAGGGTCTGTCTGGTATGAAGGAGAGAGGACAACCCAGACTTCTTTCCCCCCTAAAACCACTTCTTCTCTATAATTCCTGAAGAGTCAATAATTTATTATAAATGAAATCTGAATGGAAAGTTCATCATAATCAACAATAGTGATGTCACATGTTAGAGACTTCATGCAACGCGCCCTGAGATATATCTTAGTTTTTGTCAGTTGAGAAAAGGCCAAGGAAAGGGGAGGAATTAAAATAAAAGCTGTTAGCAGAATAGGAAAGGAAAGCTGCAATTTCAGGCACATTCAGTAGGCAGTAAAAATTTTTTCTTCCTTCTGAGTAAATATGTTTAGGATTAAAGAGAAATAAAGATACAAAGAGCTGGAAAAGATGTAGTGAATCCCTCTCTTCCATCCCCCCCGAAACTTGCTTCCCTCCCTCACCTCTCAAAAATGTATAATGAAAGGAAGGTTTTATAATCCAGATTTTGCCCCAGGGTACCAAAATTTAGACAGCATCATTTTTGAGAGGCATTGACTGGAGAATCTGAGGGAAATAAATGACAATCTCACTTCCAGCAGAGCTCTACATAGGGCCTAAGCTCTCCTGCTACATACAATAGGAAGTGCCACCCCACCACCACCGTGTACCACTGCGGCATGCCCCCCACAAAGGGAAGGTTTGTACTTTCAGATAAAGAGAAGAGGATACCATGGTCCCATGTCCATCCTCTGCTCTATCTGTGAGAAGGACTCATGGAGCTGTGGAGCATACATGTGCATCCCATACTCAAGAAAGAAGAGATTGGTGTACCATTGAAGGGCGACTTCAAGGATGAGGCATCACAGGACACAGAGGGCAGTAGGCTAGTGCCAAAATTGCCAGTTAGAATTCTGAGCATTGTTATACAGTAGAAAAGGGGAATTTTTATTTGGGTGGTGGGGAAGCTCAGAAAAGAACCATCCCTTTAATCCCATCTGTAGTCTCACCCGGTACAGTATGTATATTCTCTTACATTATAAATATGAATTTTCAACAATTCTAGATTGCAATTTTAGGATCTCTGGGAGAGCATTAAAGGGATTATAGGATGGGTTGGATCTGAAGGGGAGATCCACTACAGAAGACCCTCCCAGGTTCTGGAGAAAGATCTGAAACCCTTGGCTTGCCTGTGCCAGAAGTCTGAAGGAAGCACAAAAGGGGCAGATCAGAAGCGGAGTTGTGTAGATTGGGAGAGAGACACAAATTATAAAGATCCTTGGATTTCCAGATGTATCCTTCATATGAGAAAAGATTATGCCAGTTCATGGTCGATTCAATTACTACAAGGTACCCAGGTCCTGGGGCTGCAAAACAAGCCCAAATCATCATCCCTCCGCCACCAGGCTTGACAATTGGTATGACGTGTTTGTGCTGATATGCTGTGTTTGGTTTTTGCCAAACATGGAGCTCCGCGTTATGGCCAAACATCTCCACTTTGGTCTCGTCTGTCCAAAGAACATTGTTTCCAGAAGTCTTGTGATTTTCCCAGATGCAACTTTGCAAACCTAAGCTGTGCTAAGCCGTGTTCTTTTTAGAGAGAAGAGGCTTTCTCCTGATAACATTCACGCTAACTGGACCTGCAGAGTCTGAGATGTAACTCTTGGGATTTTTTTGCAATTCCTCTGACTTTGGGGTGAATTTGCTTGGACATCCACTCCTAGGAAGATTGGCAACTGTCTTAAATGTTTTCCACTTGTGAATAGTCTTCTTCACTGTAGAATGATGGACTTGAATAAATGGTTTGAAAATGGCCTTATAACCCTTCCTGGATTGATGGGCAGCAACAATTGCTTCTCTATAATTATTACTGATGTATTTCCTCCTTCATATTGTATTAACACACACCTGAATGCTCCAGACCAGCCAACTTGGCCTTTTATAGAGGTGGTTATATTTGATGATGATCAATTACTTAAGGGCATTTAGTTAGCAGCACCTGGCTGCTATTTAGCTTCATTTCCTATGGAAGCAGTAAGGGTGTACTTAGTTTTTCATACATGGCTTCTCCATTTTGGCTTTATTTTTGTAAAATAAATCATGGAACAGATTAAAGTCGTATGCTGTTGTTCAAATAAGGTTATATTTACCTAATTTTCAGACCTGCTAAGGACAAAATGATTTTTATTATTTCTTGATATGCAAAATCAATAGTATTCAAAGAGGGTGTACTTTCTTTTTTCACATGACTGTATCATTAAAAGTGCTAGCATAATTTAATTGGTCTGATCAGGAGGTGGGCAAAGTGGGGCCCTCGACATGTTGCTGGAGTACAACTACCAGCATTTCTCACTACTGGCTGTGCTGGTGAAGGCAGAGTTGTAGTGCAACAATGTGTAGAGGGCCACCTCTGGCCTAATTAACGAGAGTGATGCCAACATCTGAATTTTTTTTCCATTTAGTTTTATAGGCTCCAGACAAAAGGCTTACCTGAGTTGAAAGAAGCCCTGTTTCACATCGTTGTTTGCATGCAAATTAAAAACCATGGCTGTTCCTGAAAAAGATGAGAACTGGGGTTTAAGTAACATAAGATACCCTTAGTGCTCTTTTATAATAAGCTGGAAGTCTGCTTATATGCTGAAATGTCCAACACAGAAAAGGCCTATGTGCTTCTGAATACCAGAAGCAAAATCTGGTGTGAATTAGCACCAATCATAGTCACTAGGCTGGCTGGATAGCTCAGAGAATTGGGTATCTGGCTGTGGGACAAGAGCTTTGGGTGTACAATTCGCCCCTGTGCCTCCTAGGAGAAGAGCCAGCTTGTGTGGCCTTGGGCAAGCTGCACAGTCCCAGGGCGCCCACCCATCCCCATCCCTGAAGAATGGGGAACCACTTCTGAATATTCTACACAAAGAAAACCCTGGAAAAGGTCACTCCATAAATCAGAACTGGCTTGACAGCACATAATCATTATTATAATATACTCACCCCAGCCCATAAATGATTTCGTCCACCTAGCTATGACCACAGCTTTGTCCTAGGAGGGTACTGGACTATGTGAACTGGGATCTAGTCCAAATGTTAGGTCAAGGGTTAGGGTGTAATGAGTTTATAAAACATTAATTTTAAATTTTATGAATTTTCTTCTTTCTACAGAGCAGGATGAGAGAAGCCGAGAGCAGGTTGAGCAGTGGCGTGAATACCATTACGATGGCCTCTACCCACCCTACGAATACAATCGACACGTTGTCTAGAGCAAACAGGAAAAACACATAGCATAGTGTCTTCTCAGTATGTCATTGGCAAGACTAACTGTAAGGCAATATTTTTGAAATCACGGTACTCTTATTGATCCTTTTCTACTGAACTTCCTTCATCAACCATTCTCATATTACCATTGACTTTGCGGATGTGTACCATTTTGCTTTGTATTTTTAAGCACTAGTATGTAGAAGCCTTGGGACCCAGCTGCACAGGGCAAAACAATCCAGACTTATGTATATATGTATGTATATTAGCAATTCTACTTATAACAGTGGTTCTCAACCTTGGGTCCTCCAGATGACCTTGGACTAAAACTCCCAGAATTCTTGGCTAGCACAGCTAGTGGTGAAGGTTTCTGGGGGTTTTAGTCCAAGAACATCTGGGGACCCAAGGTTGGGAATCACTGGCTTAGGAAAAATGGATAAACGTTATTCTAAAATGACTACTCTATTTTAAGAGGGGCATTGTATACAAAGACAGTTTGCACAGTATTTCACATGATTTTAGGAAATGGGTCAAAGAATATTGACTTAACTTTTTGCATTTGAGGAAGTGGGCTATAGTCCACAAAACCGCATGCCAAATAAAATTTGCTAGCCTTTTAGAGTGCCTCAATTATTCTGGTTATGCAAATATTTGCTTATTAAAGATATTTTAGCCATTTGGAATTTCTTTCCTTTCTCACTGCATACATATTGGGAAAAATACTTAACTAATTATTCCTTCAAATATGCTTATATAGCAAACTAGTATTTTTACAATTAAGACAAAAAACAAATGCATCTTCAGTTTTGCCTCTGAAATACTGTTGCCAAGATTAGGTTGGAATTCAGAAGAACTATTTTAAGTGGCTGACTATTTCTCTGAGGTCCAGTCCTAAGAGGAAAACACATTGCTACGTACATCGTCGTTTAGTCATTTAGTTGTGTCCGACTCTTCGTGACCCCATGGACCAGAGCACGCCAGGCCCTCCTATCTTCGCAGACACTGTCCAGCCATCTCATCCTCGGTCGTCCCCTTCTCCTCTTGCCATCACACTTTCCCAACATCAGGGTCTTTTCCAGGGAGTCTTTTCTTCTCATTAGATGGCCAAAGTACTGGAGCCTCAGCGTCAGGATCTGTCCTTCCAGTGAGCACTCAGGGTTGATTTCCTTTAGAATTGATAGGTTTGTTCTCCTTGCAGTCCAGGGGTACGTACAAGACATGCAAAAATGTCCACTATACAATAAAACTAGATGTGGAGGTGAAGGAAGGAATCTCAGTCTCAGAATTTCTTCATAAGGCAGGGGTGGGCAATTAATCTCTATAGGGGGAGCACATGAAAAATCTGAATTGTGTTTGGGGGCCGAAACAGTGATGTTATGATTGTTTTTATTTTAAACTTGTTAATCTTCACAAATACTAAAGAGTTTTTTTGCGGTATGTTAAAGATAAGCAATTGATCAACTTTAGACAAAAAGCTATAAATTGTTTTGATAGTCAAAACTGTCCACGGGCTGGATAGGAGCGGCTCGTGGGTCATATGTGGCCCTCGGGCCGCACTTTGCCCAGGTCTGTCATAAGGAGATGCAGTCCCTCATGTGAACCTCCACCTGCAGTCTGAAAAAACTAGGCTTGAGTAGGATCCAGGAAAAATTAAAAAGTCTGTGAAAATTCTAAACCGAGACAGAGTTGAAAGCTGAGATGCTTAATTCACGCACATTGAATAAATGTATGTAGATCTGCTACATTCATTCTTATAATTTGTATTCTGTTGCTGCTAATACTGGGCTGGGCTATATGATACAGTGGTGCCTCAACTTATGAACCATTTCGAGTTACGACCAGATCCGGCCACAAAATTTTGCTTCTACTTGCGACCAGAGTTTCCACTTACAAACAAAAAAAGGCAGGGGGGGAAACAGGAGGGAAATTCAAATTTCTAACTGTAGGTGACAATGAGGCTGCTTCTCGCCTAGCAGTTAGAGAGCGTGCAATTGGAGAGGGCTGCCTGGTAAGGTGCTGTTTTCTGCTTTTAAAAACTGTTTTGGGTGTTTTTGCAGCGTGGTTTTGGGCTGGGGGGGTTATATTTCTGTGCTGTGATGGGCCTTGGGGGGTTTATTTTTGGTCCCCCCCCATTTCCGATGGGTCTTGGGGGGTTTAGTTGGTTTTTGGAGTGTTTTTTTCCCATTTCCAATGGGTCTTGGGGTGTGTGTTTGTTTTTCCCCATTTCCAATGGGTCTTGGGGGGTTTAGTTCCTTTTGGGTTTTTTCCCCATTTCTGATGGGTCTTGGGGGGTTTGGTTGCTTTTTGGCCCCCCTCCATTTCCGACGGTCTTGCATGCTTCCCTTGCTTTTTTTCTTTATTCTCTTTGCATTTCCGACCTGGTCCCTTTGTTTTCTGTGCATTTCCAGTGGGTCCTGCACACTTGATTGCTTTTCTCTCCCCACCTTTGGCTGGAAGGGATTAATCGCGTTTCCAATGAGTCTTGCAGTGATTTTTTTTGGTGATTTTTTTCCTTCGGTTGGAACAAATTAATTGCATTTCAGTGCGTTCCTATGGGAAATGGTGCTTCGACTTACGACCATTTTGAGTTACGTCCATCTTCTGGAATGGATTATGGTCATAAGTCGAGGCACCACTGTAGTTAGTTACGCAGGTTTATTGGGAACCCTCATAAACTTACTGATTGCTTTGAAGATTGTCCTGCAAATTTTAAAAGGTGTTTGAAATCGCACAGGCTAGAAAAATGATTTAAATAAAAAAACTCCCAGGGTAAAGGATTCGGCAACCATTACCATTTCTATAGTTTGCAATGCTGTGGCTTTCTAGTGTTTCATGGCATACAGCCTGTTCATGACCTTGTCAGAAATGTTCACAGCTGACCCACCCTTCTTTGGTTAGGGCTAGCGATGTAAAATTTCTGAAAATTTCCCTTTTTTCTGTAAAAAAGCAGGGGGAAATGGTCGTGATTTTTCTTCAGAAAAAAAAAGGGAAATTTTATATCTGTAGTCAGAGCTCTTGGCAAAACCAGAGCCAAAACAGCCACTTACTTCAAAATGGCTATAGCATCTGAAGTAAGTGTAAAGTAAGTGTATTCATAGAGAATCCACTTGAAGAACTATGTTTACAGGTAAGTAACCTGTCCTTACTTCAAAATGGCTATAGCATCTGAAGTAAGTGTAAACAGCAGCATTTCACTGAGTAAAGAAGGAGATCTTTGATGAAGTACTGGAATTACTGATGAATATGAAGCATAGGTCACCACCCTGTGAGTGGTTTTCTACAATCTTGCCAGACGTGATTGGCCTGCTTCAATAACAGCAGCACCAGCCAAGCACGCAAAATTAGGTACTGTTCACTGGGATACAGAACTGCCTTGTGCACACTGTCTGTGTTAGGAAAGTTTCAGTTACTAGACTACTGACATTCCACATCAGCCAGTAATCCAAGCTGTTATGGCTGCAATTTCCTGCATTTTTATTTTTTTGCAAAGAAGGGAAAATTGCAGTTCTTTTCATTTAAAAGCTAGCAAGACAAAGAATGTTAAAGTGAATATTACTAATCTTGCAAACTGCAATGAATAGAAACCTACAGCTGATGATTAAATGAAAAATTTAGAATATAGATTTCGATAATTTATTTTATTTTATTTATTTATTTATTTGATTTATATCCCACCCATCTGGTCTGGTCGACCACTCTGGGTGGCTTCCAATAAGGTGTATACGATAAAACATAAGAATTTTACAAACAGTCCATAACACATACAATAATAAAAGAAATAATAAATGAAAGAAAAAATAAAGAATTAAATATTGACAGCGTAGGGGGCGCACGAATAACCGGAGGAAGGTTATTCCAGAGGCGAGCAGCCACCACTAAGAAGGCCCGGTTTCGTGTCCTTTCCTTCTGGGCCTCCCTCGGCGTCAGGCTCCTCAGCCTCACCTCCTGGCTCGTGCAGGTGATCCGAGTAGATCTAGGTGGGAGCAGGCGTTCCGCCAAGTATCGGGGTCCTAAACCATTTAGGGCCTTATATATAAGCATTAACACTTTGAAGTCAATGTGGAAACGGATAGGCAGCCAGTGCAGCATGGCCAGAGTAGGAGAGATATGTTGGTATTTTCTCACTCCAGTAAGGAGTCTGGCTGCCACAGTCTGCATCACCTGAAGTTTCCGCAACAGCTTCAAAGGGAGCCCCACGTAGAATGCGTTACAGTAATCTAATCTAGAGATTACGAGCGCATGTACTAAGGTAGTGAGCGCCCCCGTGTCTAGGTAAGGTCGCAGCCGGGCAATCCACCAAAGATGGAAAAAGGCAGTGCGGACTACCGACGCCACCTGCATTTCCATGGTGAGCGTTGGGTCTAGGTGTACACCTAGGCTGCAGACCCCACTCTTTGCGGCCAGGGCCACCCCCCCAAACATGAGGGAGCTTCCCAAGCCACCATCCACAGAGCCACCCACCCTCAGAACTTCCGTCTTGTCTGGGTTCAGCCTCAGCCTGTTCTCCTGCATCCATTGCAGTACGGCCCCCAGGCAGTGCTGGAGGGACAGGACGGCATCACCTGCAGTTGGTGAAAAGGAGATGTAGAGCTGGGTGTCATCAGCATATTGATGACACGATGCTCCACACCCCCTGATGACCCCACCCAGCGGCCTCATATAGATGTTAAACAGCATTGGGGAAATAGTCAACCCCTGTAGAACCCCACATTTGAGACTCCACGGGGCCGAAATACTCTCCCCAAGCTGCACTCTCTGGGGGCGGTCCTCCAAGGAACGGAACCAGGCCAGAGCCAAGCCACCAATACCCAACTCAGAGAGCCTCCCCAAGAGGATACTGTGGTCAACGGTATTGAAGGCCGCCGAGATGTCGAGGAGGACCAACAAAGATATTTTACCCCTGCCGGCCTTCCTCAACAAGTCATTGTACAGGGCGACCAATGCCGTCTCTGTACCGTGGCACGGCCTGAAGCCCAACTGAAATGGATCCAGGGCATCTGTTTCATCCAGATGTGCCTGAAGCTGATCAGCCACCACCCTCTCGACCACTTTGCTCATGAAAGAAACATTGGCGACAGGCCTATAATTGTCAGTTTCGTCTGCTGCCAAATTAGATTTTTTTCTTATGGGCCTAATGAGTGTCTCCTTGAGAGCAGAGGGAAACCTGCCCTCAAGCAAAGACCCATTTATTATTGCAGTGACTCATTCTGTTGTTATCGGCCTGGCTGCTTTGATTAGCCAGGCCGGGCAAGGGTCCAAGGAGGAGGTGGTGGCGGCTCGACAGCGGTCAAGTACTCTGGCCACAGAATCAGGCGTGACAGGCTGAAAGGAGTCAAGGGTTACCAGGCAAGACAGAGCGCTGGACATCTCTGCTCGACTCACTGTGTTCAAAAAAGGAGAGAGGTCCCAGCGGATGGCTTCCACTTTAGATTTTAAAAAGGCTCCAAACTGGTCAGGTGAAAAACTAGGGGGAGGCCTATCATCCAGACCAGTTCCAGATAGGTCGCACACTATACGGAATAACTCCACCTGCTGGTTGGACGCTTCGCTTATCCGGTTAGCAAAGTAAGTTCGACAAGCAGCCTTTACCTTAGACAGGTAAAGGTTAGTTGCGACCCTGACAGCTATCCTATTATAATCCGTCGGGTTCTTCCTCCACCTACGCTCTAGCCTTCTCCTGTCGCTTCAGCGCTCGAAGCTCCTGGTTAAACCAGGGCGCTGGTCGAACTCTACGACGGAGAGGGTGTTTAGGCGCAATCGTGTCTATAGCCCTGGTTGCGAAGGTGGACCAGCTATCAACCAGAGCATCGACAGGAGCGCTAGCCAGGTCCGCCGTGACCCCTCTCATGATGTCCTGGAATCCAACCGGATCCAGTAGTCTTCGAGGGCAGACCATAGAAATAGGTCCCTGCTCCCTGCGAGGGGGTAGAGCCACTGTGAGGTTACATTTTATAGGTGGTGATCTGACCATGACAAGGGGACTGACATGAAGTCCGTCACCACCAGCTCACTCTCGCGCCAACTGGAGGAAAAGACCAGGTCCAGTGTGTGACCACCCATGTGGGTGGGGCCATTGACATGTTGGGACATGTTCAAGGAAGCCATGGTTTCCAAGAACTCAAGAGCTGACCCAGATGCCTCTGCCCCCGCATGCGCGTTGAAATCACCCAAGATCAAAAGCCTTGGGGATCCCAATAGTGCTGCGGAGACAAAGTCAGTCAACTCCGGAAGGGAAGTGGCTGGATCGCGGGAAGCGCGGTAACTCAGCAAAATCCCAATACCATCCCTGGCCCCAATCGACACGTGGAGTGCCTCTAGACCTGGCTTTACCACCGAGGAGCGCTTAGTAACCTCCAAGCTGGATTTATAAACAATGGCTACTCCTCCCTCCCGCCCCTCCAGTCTACCTTGGTGCTGGACAGCATAACTGGACAGACAGACAAGAGCCAGGGATAAGACACAAGGTTAGCATCTGGCATCCAGAAAATAACCCAATGGATAAGTAAACATTTCTCACCAAGCAATTTCATTATCAGCTGGCCTACTGCAGCTTCCAACCACAAAACAACACAGCTTCTTTATAAGGCAACTTTTCAACACACAGTATTTAAATCTAGACATGCTGGTCTTATGGTTTGACCACAAAGCCAGGTCAGAAACCTCCATGCCTTCCATATTACCAATATATTGGTTCACAAAAGCATATAAATTGTCCCCCGACCAACTCCAGTTTGAGCTCCCTGCCTCTGCGGACACTTAATTTTCTATAAACTCAACTTCCAACCCTCTTCATATCACAGTTGTTCTGCAACAGCTCTTGGCAACCACAACCACTTGAAGAAAAACAGTCAATCAGCAGTACTGAATGTCTCAGATGTAGACTGGTTGCTGGAGGAATTTTAAAGTCACCTTCCTATCTACCTTGGTACCAATGCAATAGGACCAGGGTGGTGAACCTTTTGTCACTCCAGATGTTTTGGACTACAACCTGCAGAATCCCCAATCTGTATTGCCAATGATAAAGCAGTGTGGGAGTTGTAGTCTAAAATATTTGGAGTGCCAAAGGTTCATCACCCCTGCAGTAGTTTTCAAATTAGCTAATTTATGTTGGTAGAGATTATTTTTCTTCTTCTGATGCTGTATGATGAGGCGGATGAAAGGGGATAATGAATTGTTTCCGGCTTAAGACAACAATGAGAAGCAAACATTTAGGTGTTGGAAAATATATGTTTTAAATTCTTGCTAGCAGAATCTGCTTTCATTCTTTTTTCATATCAGAGTGCTGCACAATTTAACGTTGTAGACAGATGTAAAATTAAAAACAAATTAAAATGTTAGGATAATTGATCTATTTTTTGACCAGAAGGCTACTTCAATGGCATTATCTCGGCAATTTGCTAAATCTTTTGTACATGTGGTAGGGCATAAATTAGATGCACAAAAGTGCTGCATTGATTTTTTCACAGTTGCAGAAAAACCATCCTATATCTGAACAACCTCTGCAACTCGGAAAAATCTGCTTAAGGATTGCCAGCCCTCCAGAGTGAATTCTGAATGTATGGCATGGGGGGAGGGGGAATCATTACTTTGTTGATGGAAGCTATTCCAAGAACAGAACAACAGTGCTGGGTACAACTCAGCCTCCTTCCCTGTTTGCCTGGTAGGTAGCAGTTGTCTTTATGTCTTCTGATCATGGGATAAAATTTTAATAAAGGCCCTGCTGATTTCAGCACATTTGTTTCAAGATTTCTTACTGACTGAATCATCCACAGAACTGAAGGCCAACACAAGGACAAAACATTCAAATGTATATCACCTCTGAACATGGAATGTACTAAGACTTCTAATTATTTTACATTGGTTCTGAAACAATTTAGAATAAGGCCTATTCTATTTTTATCCCTTCACCTGAAATCTGTCCCTTGCTGAACTCAGGAATTGCTCATCATAACTGACAGCTGTGCTAAGGATGATTTATCAGTCAACCAAACTTCTGAATAACTGTTATCAGCCAAAGTAGTTTTGTTATGTGGTTTTAAAAGTCCATACTAGAATTAAAACATCCTGCTTTTTTAAAATGGAGATTTTATCAGTATTTATTGTAACAAAATATGTTGATCTCACCAAGTCCACACTAACTCTTCATTGTGCAGCATATAAACATAAGATTCAAGACAGCAGGTTAAGAGTTTAACAGAGCTTCATAGTTGAATATTTACAATTCTGTATAAATTTAAGTAACTACATGTCAAGTAGAATATCCTGCCAATTAACTAAGGAAGCAACTTTGATGTTCATAGCAGATCTGGGTAAAGCTAAAGAAAAGCATACTAACTTGTGGCAATTAGCAAAATACACATGTGAACTTTTTATAAAGGCCTGGCCCAAACTGAAAAATCAATTATGCTCCAGTGGAAAAAGTAGAGCAAATGAAATACTTGCTCTGAATATATGCATTGCTTTATGAAATTTGAATTTTATTTCACCTATCTACATTTCCTAAATGAAGGGGTTTAGTGTTTAATAAGGAACACTACTATCAGAGAAACTCTAATTTGAAGAACAGAAATACTGGGGTTTTCAACTTTTTCCACAGAAGATAAAATTTCAGAATATACAATTATTATCTGAAATAGGCTGAACCTTCTGCACTCATGATAAAAGTATCCAGACGTGGCACTGTCTTAAAAGAACATTAAAAATTCAGCTAGAGACGTTTAAAAGTGCAGACAATAAAACAGAATAATCTGCATTATTAAAATTTCACTTTGTTAGCATTAAGAGAGTATGATAAGTCATGCAATGTGCTCCTAGTCATGGAAAGCAAGAAGGGTTTTTACACATTGCCTAGTGTTGTGAAACCCTGTTCTTTAGATTCATTTGTATTCTGGTCAATGTTTGTCATGGCAGTCTCAAATGATACCACCGTATACCTGCTAGCTGCAACTGTATCTGCAGAGCTTCTCTGACAATGCTTCGCCATCAACACTGCAGATCCAAAAGGTTTGTTTTCAAGGTCCTTGGTAAACCCACCATTTTTTCAGTCTACAGAAAGAAGCGCTTCTTCCAAAATTGGATGAAGAATAAACCCCAAGGGAAGGCTTAACACCCCAGAATGGAAAAAGGAAAGCTCAGATAGAGAGGATCATTTACTCTTCAGGGAGGGAAGATAATCAGGTGATCAAGTCCTTACAAAGTGATTTGCCACTTTTTTGTGCCACTAGGTCTTTCCAGAAACAGGAAATAGATGCAAAAGTCAAATGCAAAGGAGAAAACATTCTCTTCAGTTATTTTATGCTGTTGAGGAATTTGGCTTGTTCTTCTCCTCTTGGTAGCAGTGTTTCTGCACCAATCTTGGGACCTTTCTTCTCCTAGAAAGGGGAGATTTATAGAGATATTTAGTTCTGATGCACTGGAACGAAGACCAACTATATCAATACTCACATTTAGCTTTCACAGTTGCCAAAATCCTGTTGCTTAGCATAATAAACTGCACTGGAGTAGGCCCACTGACTCAACAGGGATTTGGTGAGTCAACTCCTCTGTAGGTTCCATTGATTCAAAGAGGCCTACTCTTATTGCAACTTATTACCTTAAAGTAAGTCACAGTAAGAGTAAGCCTATTTGAATCAATGGAACTTATGGGAGTGATGACTCATCAAATCCTTGTAGATTCAATGGGCCTACTCTAATGCAATTTACTACCCTAAAAAACAGGATTTTGAACATTGGACCTAAGCTGCATCAGATATGTCTACTTTGACAAACCCTATTCATTTCTGTAAATGTCACACAAAGGCCTTTCCAAAAGTTTGCACTCATCAACATTTTGTATTCATTCATTCATTCATTCATTCAATTTGTACCCCACCTATCTGGTCAAAATGACCACTCTAGGCAGCTTCCAGACAGATAAAAATACAAACACATGTATGTCTGAATAGCTAGGTATAAAAATTACCTACAAAATACAGCTAGTTACAAATGCTTGAAAAATGGGGTCCTGGGATGTGGCTGTATTAAGCCTGTTGCAGCAAAAACAATGGCCAGTCTTGTTAGTACAACTGAAAAGTTCCCTCTTTTTTGATTTTGGTGTGTATGTGCATACATATTCGACTTGTGTGTAAGGATATGAAATTGTGTGCAGCCTGAAACTTAGAAACTTGATTAGCAGCTATTGACCACTGCCAATGAAATCCATTTGGTTGTGTCCAGATATTGGCCAAGTGAGTCTTGCTGCATCTTAAAGTTGAGCATGCTTTATTTGGCATAACGTTCCACAGACTCATTTAGCCACATGACTGCTGTCTATGAAAGCTAAAGCCAAATAAAATTGATTACCTGTAAGGTACCATGACATACACACACATACACACACACACACTCTCTCTCTTTTAAACGCAACTGCAATTCGTAAAGTTGCTTGGGAACACGAGCAAGAAAGACCAAGCTTACCTTGAGCATTCCATCACGTTCCCATTTAAAGAGGCCACAGTTGCTAGAAAAGGAAAATAGAAAATTAGGATGGTTGCACCAATTTCACCATATTCTTTTAGGTATAGCATCCAAGGAGGGAGAAAGCCTCCTAGTTCACAACACTGTCATTCTGTTCTACTCTACTACACATGGCAGGACTGGAGTAGAAGGAGCCCTGGCTTGATTGTCTCAGTAACACAATCACAGTTCTCATACTTCCTCTCCAGTGAAACTGGTTCCCTAGTGCAATCCTTGCAAAATAATGGTGGGAAGAATATCAAAGTGGTGGATGGGTAGGGAACACCCCCCATTTTCATTCAGCACTAATGGTAGCATCCCAGAAACTATTTCATACTGTAGGGCACACATCTTTTGATTTCGCTCTGGGAATTTGCTATTTCATCAAGTGGAAAGTCTAAGAGCACCACCATCACCACCAGAAACATGCTTTTTTAATTATTATTATTTTTTTTTACAAAATTGGGCAATATTGCCTAGACAATCTGATGCAGGTAAGCTTAAAACAAAAGCCTACTTCAGTAAACCAGCCTAGCTTTAAGAGGCCAAAGAACTTTGCCAAGATGAGACCTGGATCTGTTTAAGCAGCAGGGAAGACAAAAATCATTGCCGGCAAAATAGTAGTCTATAGACTGGCATAGGTCTCTCACTTGGAAAGACAACCTAAGCTCTTTCCATGACGCTCAGTAAAAGAGGAAAAAGAAAGGTTACTTACCTGTAACCATGGTTCTTCGAGTGGACCTCTGTGAATTCACACATATGGGTTTAGTCTGCGCCTGCGCTGACATTCTCGGAGCATTCTAGAGCTAAAAGTAACAATTTTATGGTGTGATCCCCCATGAGGCACAAGCTCCTCCCACCCAAGATTCCCCTCAGTTCCTGCAATTTGTCCGCCGGGCATGAGAGTTATATAACAATAAGATACCCGTGACGACAGAGGGGAGGATGGGTGGGTAGTGTGAATTCACAGAGGTCCACTCGAAGAACCATGGTTACAGGTAAGTAACCTTTCTTTCTTCTTCGTGGCCTCTGTGAATACACACATATGGGTGACTGGCAAGCTTACTTACTGGCAGGTGGGACGTCACGGTAGGAAGGATGGCATCACATTTCTGCCAAATCTAGTGGTATTGCATGTACCTACGTGTAGCCAGTATTGCTCTGCAAAGGTAGATGGCATGGATCATATTGGTGCACGGTAGACGTCGAGAGTCTCGATTGTACTCTGGATGCAGCCGAGGTAGACAGCACTCCGTGGAGCGAGGCTAAAGCTAATTAGACGGTGACTCGTCTGACTGCTGGCAAGCCATAGATACAGCCTGGACCATCGATCTAGAGATGGATAGGAAGAAACTAGACTTTTAAAATGAAAAGAATGAAAGCATCAAAAGAGCCTGTCATCTGTTTAGAAGCTCTGGTAGTGTCCAGAGAAAATGCTGGTGAGCATCTTACATAAATATTGTGGAGCATGTGCTCTAAAGGAGATGATGGTGATCTGAAGAATGATGGTAAGATGAAGCATAGATAAACATGAAAATTAGTCGAATACCTCAGGAATGAGACATTAAAGTAGGAAGTCACTTTATCAGGAAAATTGAATAACAGGTGGATCAAATCACAATCCAGCTATTTCGCGCGTTCCCTTGGCAGATATGACAGCCACTAGGAAGGCTGTTCAAAGTAAGTAATTTGGCATTTGAAGAGAAAATGGGCTCGAATGGCGGGCACATGAGTGAATTTAGAAATCTATAGACCATTGAGGAACAATGTGTTTACATGGAGGACGGATGGTACTGAGTCCTGTGAAAAGATGTTTGACCCTAGAGTGAGACAAAAGTCCTACCTACCAGAATAATCTGGTTAATGGACAACAATAGCAGATATATAACATTTTAAAGCATAAACAGAAAGCCAAGTAGGCAACAGTTTCTAAGAAAGTTGGTAAGCTAGTTCTTTGTTTCAGTATATTTAATAAAGATTTATTTATTTACACATCGACATCGAGTTCATGGTTTTTGAGCTCGATCGAGCACTGATGCCAAAGTGGGAGTATTTCCCAGGTTGCCTAGTTCATGGAAGTTAGGAGGTGAGGAACCAGAGGGAACTGACATGTGTCTGTCTATATCGATCTGAGACAGGCAAACTAGGACCAAGTACCTCAAGGAGGTATTTGGATCGCATTTGATTAGGAATGATGGTGATGGAAGATTCTCCGTAGAATGAAATGTATCGGAGGGAAGAGTTATGGCAAATTCCCTGTCCACTGCCATATGAATATGTCCCCAACAGTGTTTCCGTCCGCACCTGCACAGGAGCAATAAAACCTGTAGTCGGCGTACGGACCCAGTGAATACATTGAAGGTCGATACTTTCCAATGGTGATAGAGCCGAACTTGCAGTTACTTGGATTAGGGATCCTGTAGTTGGTCAAAAGGAAAAGATACCACTATTGGAGTGGTTCGAGGCTGAGTCTGGATTGCTTTAGCACTGAAGCCGTGGAGGCCATGAATTTGGGGAGATGATTGCTAGTAATAATATTTTTTTTTTTTAAAGAAAAACATACGCTATAGTACCAGTACAGGTAGATGTCCATATCTCGCAGGGGAAGGTTATTATCAAACTGATGTCCTGTACCATCTGAAAGACCTTGCAAATGTTGAAAAACTGAATGGCAGTGAAACCTTAGGAATTACTGATTAGATAATAGTGTTGAGGCTGGAATCTGAAACTTGCGGTAGAATACACATGAAAAGATTTCTGAGACCAAGGATGGGACGGATGCCTCTGTCCTTTCTATGTATATAATAGCACAGAAGTAGAAGCCATGCATAAGCCAGATGTAGGAACTTGGATTATGACATGTTTGCCCAGGAGGCAAAGGTCTCTTCCTGGAGGATATAGACAAAAAGAGTGAGTCTAACGTTACTCAAAGGGGAACAAAGACAATTATATAACGTAACCTTGAGAGATGTGGTGACATTCTTGTATGAACCGAAATGTCTGGGAGGCTGAAACTCCAGATATGGTTGAAAGGACTATGGGTAGAACTGAAAGAGGGATGAAAGGGCTGTCGGCCCATATATAATTTAGCTGTTTTCCTATTCTGTGTAAATAATAATATTTCTAGTGTCACCAGTCTAAGACTGAAGAGACTGGTACCATGTAATGGAAGACATTCAATTCTGTCCTATGTGTCCTTGATGAGCCAGTGGTTCGTGACTAGGTGAGCCTTCTATAGATACTAAGGATGCGACAGTAGTTGAAGCCCTTTGCATGTCAAGCAGCAATCCTGTGTTGCTTTGCTAGAGTCGTGGTCTCAGAGCAAGAGTTTCTAAGCTCTGTTTTAATGGATTTCAAGAGAGGTAGAATTTGAGACCAAAATTGCTCCAGGTAGGTGCCTATTGTGATTGATAGTTGGCCACATGGAGCAGAAGTGAATGAAGGGAATAAGTCTCCCTGCCAAAGACATCAATGTTTCCGTATTCTTATTAGTAGGGTTCAGGGAAATCATTTCTCGTTTTGGATAAATTTGTTCTACGATGATAGAAATGGGACTGGAGTCATCCCAAAATTTCTATGTCATTTCCTCGTACCTTGTACCTGTAATACATTCTTCCTAGATCTTTAATAGGAAGTGGCTTGGTGCAAGCATCCTTTATTAGCTTCAGCATAGTTAGTGTAAGTGCTCAGCTAAGTGATGGCTGGGTCTGGAAAAGGCGGTTCCTCCATTCCCAATAGACGGGATGCGGTGAACCGAGAAGTGAGCTGTGCGAATGAAAAGAAGCACACTGAAGGTGACAGAGGATGATAATGGATCGCATCATATTGGAGGGAGATTAGTTCAAGGAGTGAGATCCGAGCTTATGTCCAGAATTGGCAGATTCAAAGCCAGGACCGGTCGTGCTCGATCATAATGGGCCTTGACACGAGATGGATTGGAATTTGGAAAGCATCTTTTCCTGCCAAAGTGTTATATGGTAGAGAAAAAGAACAAAAATCTTTTCCATGTTGAGGTCGATCCTAATGGGTTCAATGTACATTGAAGATAGTGGCAAAGCTGGTAGCTATGATAGAAAGAAGTCAAACGGACTGACTGGTCAACAACAGAGAAGTAAAGAGCCTGCTCAGTTTGCAGTCCTACTAGCAGTTCTGCCGGTCAAGGCACTGCCTCCCCACATGTCTAGGGGTGGCGGCTGGTAACTTTGGGGTTGAGGCGTTTAACGTTCCCGGAACGCCATAGGCTGATGGGAACATCTTCAGGCTCTTGCAGATGTTACAGCACAATGAATGTGTCACCTTCTAGATCCTGAACAGGTTATCAAGAATAACAACCTTTTTCTGGCTAAAAAGCCATATACCAACAAATGGCAGGCCCTAACCTGTCAGTTGCTTAGACACTGGTTTTCAGGCGTATCGAGCAGCAATGTGCTTGTGATGCACCTGCAACAGTGCCTCCCAGTGATGCGGAAGGCCTGAACTGTAAGCGTGCACATGAGCTACCTGCAGGGTGGGCAGAACCAACTCCATAAGTGGTGATAAGCCCTCATGGCAGAGGAGTACGTGGCTACACGGCGACCAAAAAAAAAATAACAACGCTGACCAAAGAACTCATCTGTTGACAGTAAAGGAGTGTGACCATCTGTGACAACTGAGAGGGGTGTAGGAAGATTGGTTGGAAACTCTTCCACCCCCCAGCGACTCATGTGAGTCTCAAACCTGAATGGGTTAACAGCAGGTTTGACCAAGGCTCCAAACATTATGATGACGGAGCCGAGTTCGAGGGAGCACTACATCTGTAAAGTGCATGTGGAGGCATAAAGCACTCCATAGCCCATGGCTCAGAACGATGCCAGGTAGAGCGGGATGGCGATGGTGGCCGAGAGCTCACAGCTCCTATCCCAAACAAAAGGGACTGGTCCTACGCAACCTTGTCAGTGTGACAGGACCTACCTGAGGAAAATTATCCAGACTTACCAGACAGCGGCAGGGTTCTCAGGTGGACCCTTGTGAGTCCTTTCCTTATGAGCCTATGCGGGCACTGGCAGCTGAGACAGGGCCGCAGGCTATTTTGTGAGCCAGCCCATTGATAAAGAGGGCTGTTTTGTGCCAAATTAACAGCCACCATTAGGTGCTACCCCAGGCAGGAATATCACCGACTAGCAGGGGTAGTGGTGGGAGTTGTTGCAGCCCCCCTTTCAGAGGCAAACCAGGGCTGTCAAATGCTGCCAGAAAGCTTTTGCCTCGGCACCTGGTTTTGGAAATAGCAGCCACGTGAACAAGGCCTCTGATAAATCAGGCCCAATACACCAAATACCCAAGGGTGTTACCCCAGACAGGCAAAGCACTGACATGCAGGGCTAGCCGCAGGAGCTGAAGGGGCCCATTGTATCCCCAAAGGGAAAACCCAAGCCTTA